>NW_006921621.1:4460472-4472588 GCF_000298275.1 Orycteropus afer afer
CTTTTCTGCATCAATTGATATGATCATGTGGTTCTTCTCCTTTGTTTTATTTACATGGTGGATGACATTGATTGTTTTTCTAATGTTGAACCATCCCTGTATACCTGATATGAACCCCACTTGGTCATGATGAATGATTTTCTTGATCTGTTGTTGCAGTCTATTGGCTAGGATTTTGTTGAAGAGGAAATGCCATTTTCAACAACATAAATGGTGACTACACATACAGATCTGGCTGGATGGAATAGACAGGAATTAAATCGACTAAATCTGTAGAAAGAGATGATGGAGAAACTTAATATCATCAGTCAGAACAAGACCAGGGGTGACTTCAGAACTCACCATCAATTGCTCATATGTAAGTTCAATCTGAAGCTGAAGAAAATTAAAACAAGTCCATGAGATCCAAAGTACGATCTTGAGTATATACCATTTGAATTTGAACACCATCTCAAGAACAGATTTAAAGCATTTAACACTAATATGCAAAGACTAGAGGAGTTGTTGGATGACATCAAGAATACTGTACATGAACAATATGAAGGGTCATTAAAAAGACAGGAAAGAAAGAAAAGACCAAAATGCATACCAAAAGAGACTCTGAAACTTGCTTTTGAAAGTAGAGTAGATAAAGTGTATAGAAGAAACAATGTACAGAAGATTATAAAAGAGAAAACAGCAGATTTTAAAGGGCAACTCAAGAAGACAAAGTTAAGTATTATAATGAAATATGAAAAGACCTAGAGTTAGGAAACTAAAATGAAAGAATACATTCAGCATTTCTCAAGCTGAAAGAATTAAAGAAAAACTTCAATCCTCAGTTTCAGTATTGAAAGATATTATGGGCAAAAACAAACAAACAAACAAACAAACAAAAACCAGGACAGGAAACATAAAAGGAAGATGGAAGGAGTACACAGAGTCACTGTACCAAAAAAGAATTGGTTGACTTTCAACCATTTCAGGAAGTAGTGTATGATCAAGGATTGATGGTATTGAAGGAAAAAGTCTAACCTGCACTGAAGGCACTGGTGAAAATTGAAGCTCCAGGAAATGATGAAATACCCATTGAGATGTTTCAACAGATAGATGAAACACGGGAAGAGCTCAATCATCTATGCTGAGAAATTTGGAAGACAGCTAACTGGCTATGAGACTGGAAGAATTCATATTTGTATCCATTCCTAAGAAAGATGATCCAACAGAATGTGGAAATTATTGAACAAGATCTTTAATGTCATATGAAAACCAAATTTTACTGAAGATAGTTTAAAAATGGTTGTGAAAGTACGTTGACAAGGAACTGCCAGAAATTCAAGGTGGATTCAGAAAAGGATGTGGAATGATGGATGTAGAATGAGGAATATCATTGCTGATATCAAATAGATCTTGGCTGAAAGTAGACAATACTAGAAGGATGTTTACTTGTGTTTTATTGGCTATGTAAAGGCATTCTATTATGTGAATCATAACATATTATTGAATACAATGTGAAGAATGGGAATTCCAGAACACTTAATTTTGCTCATGGAGTACCTGTACATAGTGTAAGAGGCAGTTATTTGAAGAGAACAAGGAGATATTACAAGGTTTAAAATCAGGAGTGTGTTGCATCAGGGCTATTTCCTTTCAACAGAGTTATTCAGTTTGTATGCTGAGCAAATGATCCATGAAGCTGGACTATATGAGGATGAATGTAGCATCAGAATTGGAGGAAGATTTATTAACACCTGTGATATGCAGATGACACAACCTTGCTTGCTGAAAGTGAAGAGGACTTGAAGCATTTATTGATGAGGGTTAAAGACTATATATGCTTCAGTATGGATTTCACTTCAACATAAAGAAAACAAAAATCTTCACAACTGGACAAATAAGTAACATCCTGATAAATGGAGAGAAGACTGAAGTTGGAAATCCACAATCAACGCTTGGCTCCACAATCAACATACATGAAAGAAACAGTCAAGAAACCAAACAATGTATTCATTGGTCAAATCTACTGCAAAAGACCTCTGTAAAGTGTTAATTAACAAATATGTCGCTTTGAGGAGTAAGGTGCACCAGATCCAAACCATAGTATTTTCAATCATTGTATGCATGTGAAAGCTGGATAACAAATAAGGAAGACTGAAGAAGAATGAATGCAATTGAATTATGGTTTTGGTCTGAAGAATGGATCAATCTGTCTTGGAGTAGCACAGGCAGAATGCTCCTTGGAAGTGAGGATGGGGAGACATTATCTCACATACTTTGGACATATTATCAGGAGAGACCAGTCCTTAGAGCAGGACATCATGTTTGTAAAATAGAGGGTCAGCAGAAAAGAGGAAGACCCTCAAAGAGATGGATTGGCACAGTAGCTGCAACAATGAGCTCAAACTTGGCAACAATAGTGAAGATGGTGTAGGACCAGACAGTGTTTCCTTTGGCTGTGCAAAAGGGCACTATGAGTTGTAATTGACTCAAGGGCTCTTAAAAAGAACAGTAACGTATGTATATATGGAGAGAGAGAAAGAGAGAGAGATAGACAGAGAGAGAGAGAGAGAGAGAGACATAGACATAGAAAGAGAAGAAAGAGAGAGAGATTTACTTCAAGTATTGTGAGAGACTAGCAAGTCCAAAATCTGCAGGTCCATCCACAGGCTGGAAATTCTTGCAGGCTTGCATTCTGAGGTCCATAAGTTGAGCTATAAAAGAAATAAGGTGAATGTGCTGCTAAAATATCTATTTATAGTCAGGAGGTACAATGACCTCTAGGGAAAATCCCTTTCAAAAAGTGATTAATTACATTAGATTAGTTTACATTATGAAAACTAATTTAATGGCATTAATATTACATTATGGAAAGTCATCTGATTTACTTAAGGGGTAACTATTTTAATCACATGTAACTACTCTACAACTATAACTGGATTAGTGTTTGGTCAAGAAATTGGGAACCATAGCCTAGCCAAATAAAGTTAACTGTCCCAATATGAATAAATGTGAAAATAATTATGCAAATTGAAAAAAGATTATAAAAAAAGAATTACATACTTTATGATTTCCTTTCATAAATTTATAGGAATTGCTACCAAATGTATTGTGACAGAAACTAGATTAATGGTTGCTTGAAGATATGAAAAAGGGTTGGTAAAGGACAGGAGGGTAGAATTACCAAGAGGTAGAAGGAAACTTTGGGAAATGATGGCCGTGCTCACTATCTCCTTTTTGGTGGTGGTTTCCAGGTATGAATATGTGCAAAAACTTATCAAACCGAGCAGTTTAAATAGGTGAAGTTTATTGTACATCACTTGCACCACAATAAATATGCAAAAAGTAAATCAAACCAAAAAGCAATACTTGAAGTGAGTACATTTTAAAAAATATAAAAAATATTATAATCCTTTGTTTGCTGTGCTAGAAAAATTGTAGAAGATACTAGGATTGCTCATCTATTTTTGTTTCTCTTTCAAATACACCATAGAATTGTACTTTTATACATACATGATATTAGATATGGCCATGTGCCTTACTTTGATCAATGAAATAGTATTAGCACAAGTGTATAAAGTTCCATCCTTGTGGAAAAAATTACAATCTGGTGCATGAGTCTCTATTTTCCTTCCTGCCACTATGGTGAAGCAATGGCCCAGAGGCTGGCGTCTCCATCAGCCTGGATCTCTACATGAGGATGAAGTACAGTAGAGCTTCCTGATAACTTGGGATGGGCATTTAGGCTTAGTGATAAATAAAACTTTGTTATTTCAAATTAAGCATTGCCAAGGATTGGATAATAAACATTTTAAGATTTGAGGTCTCTGTCACAAATACTCAACAAATACTCACCTCTGCCACTGTTGTAAAAAAGTAGACATAGATACAATATGCAAACCAATGGGCATAACCTTGATATAATGAAATTAGCAACTGGCCAGAGTTGGCCTTTTCTTTGTACTTTGCTGACCCATGTTTTAAACTATTGAAATTTGGGGCTGTTATAATAGTTTTCTGTGAGACATGTGGGAGACCCAGGTTGAATTCCTGGCCAATGCACCTCATGGGCAACCATGACCCATCCATCAGTGGAGGCTTGTGTGTTGCTATCATGCAGAACAGGTTTCAGTGGAGCTTCCAGACTAAGATAGACTAGGAAGAAAGGCCTGGTGATCTACTTCAAAAAATCAGTCAGTGAAAATCTTATGGTTCTCGAACCGACTACAGGGATGGCCAGGACCAGGCAGTAGTTTGTTCCGTTGTACATTGGGTTACTATGAGTCAGAGGCTGACTTCACAGCAGTTAACAAGAAGAACATAAAAGTTTTACTTAAGTTTGCATAGTTTTACATTCCAGATATCAAGCACGTAGAAGTTTGAGCCATTAAAATTTGAATATATATTGGCATTATGACCCAATTTTTTAGGATAATTGGGTTATATATGTCTTTAAGTTACTGCTAAAAATCAACATTACATGTTGTGATGGATATTCTTGTCAGCTTTGCTAGGCTGCACTTAATCAAATGTTAATCTAAGTGTTGGTGTGAATGCAATTTGTAGATGTGGTTAGCATTTGTAGTAAGTTGAATTTAAGTAAAGGAGATCACCCTCCAAAACATAAATGGGCCTTATCCAAACTGTTGAAAGCATTAAGAGCAAAAAAGTAGGGATTCCCTAAGAAGAATAAATTCTACCTCAACACTATAGCATAAAATTCTACCTCAACACTATAACATAAAATTCTACCTGAGTTCCCAGCCTATTATTTCTCAAGAAATAGAGCCTCCAATATTCTGGTCTTTCTTTATTCCTTTCCATTTCTGCTTTTGCACAAGACTGAGCTTATTTCTTTTATGTAACACCTTGCTAAAAGCAGCAACAACACACTACTGACACATGTTCAGGCTCTTCTCTTAGACTTTGGGACAGGCAGTTTATGATCCGTTTCTCAAAGATCCTGTGTAATTCCCTCTTGTTGATGTGTGCTAGACCTAATTACTTGAAAACAGAATATGGGAAAAATTATGGGGTGACACTTCTAAAATTCATGATACAAAACCATGACTTTCATCTTCCTGCCATTTGGGAAAAATTATGGGGTGACACTTCTAAAATTCATGATACAAAACCATGACTTTCATCTTCCTGCCATTTTTCCTTTGGTTCTTCTAGTTATTTGCACTGAAAGAGAGGACTATTTGACAAAGAACTGAAAGAGGCTTCAGTCCAAGAGCCCATGAGAAATTGAGGCCTTCAGTTCAATAGCCCTCAAGGAACTGAATCCTGCTAATGACCACAGAGTCAGCTTGGAAGAGGGTCCTACTTCAGTTGAAATTAGAGATGATTACAATCTTTGCTGGCATCTTGATTGCACCCTTGTGAAGAAGCCTATTTCAGAGGACCAAACAAGTCACACCCACATTCTCAACCCACAGATATGAGATTAGAAATTCATGTTGTTTTAAGAAGCTGAGTTTTAGGGTAATTTGGTACAAAGCCATAGATAATGAATGCAGACCTATAGGCTGAGTAGGTACTTGGTCTACTTTCTACATTATCACAGATGAGAGTTTTGTCAAACATTTTGTCACTCCATAAAATGGATTTTCTCACTGAGTACAGTGTTGTTGTTGTTGTTATTGTTGTTATGTGCCGTCGAGTCGGCCCCGACTCATAGCCACCCCTCCTTGGGTTTCCGAGGCAGTATCACTACAGAAGTAGGATTGCCCAACCTTCCTTCCGAGGAGTGGCTGGTGGGTTTGAACCGCCAGCCTTCTGGTTAGCAGTCAAGTGCTTTAGCCGCTCTGCTACCAGAGCTCCCATGTAGATAACTCAATAAGCAAAGTAAGCATGGGATTACTTGTGCTTACTTACTAATCAGTAGTGAACAATTTCACATTTTTTACCACATTAAAGATTCTGCTTCTAGGTATGGCTGACATCTGTCTCTATCCCATCCCTACACCTTCCTGCAAAATCAAAGCTTCTTTACAAATTTACAGTCTCTGATCAGGAAGGAGTACCAGTAAGCATGGTAAGCATGGGATTACTTGTCCTTACCAATATTTAGTGAACAGTTTCACCACATCTGTATTTATCTTGCTTATTGGATAATCTGCCCCTGACTGAGCAGCTAATAGCAATCTTCTGGCCAACTACCACCCCATTGCTAATCCACTATTAAATGTATTTAGCTTATTGTATGAAAGTCCCTTACTTCCAGGACAAATTTGTTTATCAATAAAGGCAAACTAATTTCTGTGTTAAACAAAAAATTTCAATGACTTAATACAGTACAAGTAAATATTTTCTTCATGCAGCAGTGCAATGTGTTCCTGGTTTATTGGGGCCCCTCCTCCTTGTGATCCTAAGACACACCTTGTGGTTCTGCTTTCTCCTAGATTCTCTGAGTGCTCTTCTTTTCACTACTGGACAGTAGAAGGTGCTCACCTACTTATTAACAACCTTGGCTCAAGTGACACACTTTATCTCTGGTGGCGTAGTGCCTAAGGCATTTGACTGGTAACCAGAAGGCTAGCAGTTCAAACCCACCAACTATTCCTCAGAAGGATGATGGGGAATCTACTTCTGTAGTGATATCACTTTGGAAACCCAAGAAGGGGTCACTATGAGTTGGATCCTACTCCATGGCAGTGAGTTTGGTTTTGGTTTTGACATCCCATCAATGAACATCTGTTCTGTGGTTATGGCTGCTATAAAGATAGCTGAGAAGTATAGTCTCTGGACAATCATCTCTCAGTGACAATTCTACACCCTGGCTGTTGTTGTTGTTGTTGTTGTTGTTAGGTGATGTCTAGTTGTCTCAGACTCATAGCGACCCTCTGCACAGCAGAATGAAACACTGCCCTGTCCCATGCCAACTCCATGATCCCTGGCAGGGTGTACATTCCATGCTCGTATTATTAATGGATGTTTGCAGCTGTTTCTCCTCAATTCAAGTCATGCCACATCAACAAATGGAGGTCTCAAAAGCTTTACTCCATTGATATCAGTAAGGTTGGTCCTACTTTGATGATGCAGCTCTTTCCTAGTCAGTTGTATTTTGAAAGCTTTCTGACCTAAGGGGCTCACCCTCCTGTACTATATCAGATAATGTTTCCAGGCTATTCACAAAGTTGTGCAGCAATGTATCAGACAGTGTTTCTCTGCTATTCATAAGGTTTTCCCTGGCCAATTCTTTGAGAAGTAGATGGCCTCTTCCTTCTTCCTAGTCTATCTCAGTCTGTAAGCTGCATTGAAACCTGTGCACCATGTGCAACCCTGCTAGCACTTGAAACACTGCTGGCACAGCCTCAAGCCTCACAGCAACACACAAACCACAATAGTATGACAAACTGACAGAGAAGTTTGTTTTGCTTAGCTGTTCGAAACCTCTCCACTCTCCCCTTACCTATATCTCTGGCTCTGCTCTGCTCTGTCATTGTCTCTGGCTTCTCTTTCCCCAACTTTCCTGGCTAGTGGGGGTGGGACCTGGGTCCCTTCCTCCCCTTACCTGGATCCCTGACTTCTGCTCTGCTCTATTGTCCCCCTGGCTTTGTACACCTTGTTGGAGGAGCACATGGAGGAGCACAAATTTATGGTGGATAGCCAGGTATTTCTGCTGAGGCCAGGTATTTCTGCTGAGGCAGGAAGATAAATTCAAGCCCTACTGTTGATGGATCTAGCCTGTTGCTCTTTGGCTTCCTGGTCAGCACAGTGTCAGGGAATTACTCTCTGCTGAAGATCTTTGGTGCCCAAGGCTGAGCAGGGCTTGGACTAGTCAAAACTGGCAATTAATGGCTCTAATGTCTACAAAGGAGCCATAGTGGTGCAGTGATTAAGTTGTAGTCTGCTAACTGAAAGGTTGGTGGTTTGAACTCACTAGTTAGTCCATAGAGAAAAATGTGACAGTTTGATCCATCAAGATTTACAGCCTTGGTAACCTTGTGGGAGCAGCTCTGCTCTGTTCTATATTGTTGATATGAGTCATATTCAACTTGATGGCAAAGGGTTTACAGATTTTATTGCCTACAGTATGAGGTCCATATTTTTCAACTTGACATCTACAGCCTTCTATGCTATAAAGCAGGGGTATCTTTATTGTTTTAAAATCTCATAGCTGTACTTTATATGCTCTGGCCAAACATTACTGCCCATTCTAGTCTCTGCACCCTGGGCAATGTGTTGTTCTTCTAGATTATTTGTCATTTAATAATCATATCTTATAAGGCTTTGCTCATATGCCACCTTCTTCATGAAACAACAGTCAGACATGATTTTCACCTCTTATTTTTCTCTCTTTTGAACCCTCATATATACCATTTATGTTATGGCATGTGTTTCCCTAGCTCTGTTCCAAGGAACAAGTGAGTACTAGTGATATATTTTTCTTCTAAGACGTAAATCTTAAAGGGACAGAAAAGCAGTATGTTTGAGTACTTCATGTTTTATGCTCTGGTGGTGCAGTGCCTAATGCATTTGACTGCTAACCAGAACTTTGGCAATTCAAACACACCAGGCACTCCATGGAAGGAAGATGGGGCAATCTACTTTTGTAAAGATTTACCACCTCGGAAACCCAATGAGGGTTAAGATGAGTTGGAATCGACCCAATGGCAGTGAATTATTTTTTAAATTTTAGTTTTGTGTTTTATGCAGTAAGTTTTCCCTTATGAATTTCTGTGTCACAACCAGTAATTGCTGGAAGTTTCCAGTGTGACTACTTGACATGTGAAAACCTGACATACTGTGGATCAATACATAGGCAACAATCCTCAACCAACCAGTGTCTTGATACATGTAGTCTATTTAATAGTTATTGGTCTGAGTCACGCATCTTATTAGAAACTTTCAATATGTGTGTTGTTCTTATTGTCATCAAATCAATTCTGACTCATGGCAGTCATGTGTACAGAGACTAGAACGGCTCTACAGGTTTTTTTTTTTTTAAATTTTATTGTGATTTGGATGAAAGTATACAGGGCAATTTCATATTCCATACAGCAGTTTATACACATTTTGTCTTATGACATTGAGTGGAATTCCCCACAATGTAACAACTTTCTTCCCATTTCCTCCTCATTGCCACCTCTTCCCTATGTCCTTCCTCACCCCATGCATTCCTACCCCCCGAGCTATCTCCCTGTGCAAACACTATACTTCTGTTCTCCCATGATTGATCACACCAGGGAGTGTATCTACCTAATGTAAATGTTCACCCCATATGCCTGTCTATTGTTGGCTGGAAGTTGCAAGAGTGAGTTCAATTCTAGACCTCAGGGGTCTCACCAGGCTATATCAGACCAGCAAAGCTTTTTTTTTTTTTTCTTAATTTATAATTTTGAATTTTTTCCACATTGTTCTCCCATTCTGCCCAGGATCTCCTGCACCGATCCCTCTCCTATTCATTGACAGTGGTAATCTGGCACAAGCTAGTTCTGGTCTCATGGTCATAGAGGCTGAGGACCATGATCTACTAATCCCTTGGACTAATTGTTTCCATGCTTCTTTGGTTTTCTTCATTCTTTTTTGTTCTGGATGAGGAGAGAACCATCATTGTATGTAGGTGGCTGCTTGCAAGCTTTTAAGATCCTGGTAGTTACTCACCAAAGTAAGATGTAGAGCAATGTTTTCATGTAGTATGTTATGCCAGTTGAGCTTGCTGTCCCCTTGATGTGACTATGATCCTGAACCCACAAGTACAACTACTTGGTCCCTCCAGGTAGCTATCTGTGGCCAAGAAGCCACCACAACCTTGCCTGTTGTCAGCTGTACTATACACCTAGACATTTTTACAGCACATACAAATACACATAGAGAAACATGGTCTGCTAACCCTATACATGGTCATGGGCACACTACTCCCTGCCTAGACATACCTGATTGTTCAGCTTGTCCACCCATCTATCCACCAGTAGATCAATGCTTGCCATCACTGACAATACAGTACTGTGCATACAAAAGGGTTCATCTTTGTTGTCTGTACCTCTCATGTACCTCTCTGTCTTCCTCTTCCTCAATGTCACCATGTTGATCACTTATATTTGTTACATTACCTTTCCCTTCACCCAAATCAATAGTTGTCTCTACCTATCTAGGAGTGTTCCCTCCTCTCCCCTCCCCTACCACCCCTGGTAACCAACAAAGAAAATTTCCATTCCATATATAAACCTTTCCTTGACTTTTTATAATAACAGACTAATACAATATTTGTCCTTCTTTAATTGACTTATTTCACTCAGCATAATGTCCTCCAGGTTCATCCAGGGATGTGACATTTTGTAGATTCTACATTATTCTTTAGTGTTGCATAGTATTCCATTGTGTGTATGTACCATAGTTTGGTTATCCATTCTTCTGTTGATGGGCACCTAGTTGGTTCCATCTTTTTACTATTGTAAATAGTGCTGTGATGGGTGTGCTTGTATCTGTTCTTGTCCTGCTTCTCATTTCTTTAGGATATACAACTAGCAATGGAATTGCTGGGTCAAATGGTATTTCTATTTCTAACATTTTAAGAAATCACCATACTGCTTTCCATAGTGGTTGTATCATTTTACAGTCCCATTAGAGTGTATGAGAGTCTCAATCTCTCCATATTCTTGCCAGTATTTTGTTATTTTCTGTCTTGTTGAAGTTTGTTATTAGTGCTGGAGGAAGATGGTATCTCACTGTTGTTTTGATTTGCATCTCTCTAATGGCTAATGATTGTGAATATTTCTTCATATCTTTTTTGGCTGCCTGAATATTCTCTTTGGTGAAGTGTCTCTTCATGTCTTCTGCTCATTTTTTAAATTGAATTGTTAATCTTTTTGTTATTGAGGTGTTGGAGTTTTCTATGAATTTTAGAGATAAGTCTCTTGTCAGATATGTCATTGCTGAACATATTTTCCCAATATGTAGTTTTTTATTTTTTATTCTTTTGGAGAAGTCTTTCCAAGCACATAAAAATTTAATTTTTAGAATGTTCCTTTCATCTAGTTTATCTTCTGCTGTTTATGCAGTTTGGGTTATGTTTGACAGTCTATTTATGACATAAATTAAGGCCCTAAATTTGCCCCTATTTTTTCCATGAGGAACTCTATAGTTTTAGGTTTCACCTTTAAGTCTTTGACCCATCTAGAGTTTGTTTTTGTATATGGTGAGTTATGGTTCTTGCTTAATTTTTCTGCAAATGAATATCTAGTTTTTCTAGCCATTTGTTAAAGAGACAATCTCTTTCTCATTGATTAGATTTCAGTCCTTCATCAAAAATCAGCTAACCATAGGTCAATGGATCTGTTTCTGAGTTCTCAATTCTATTCCACTGCTCTATGTGTTTGTTGTTGTATCAGTACCAGGTTGTGTAGACTACTGTGACTGTATAGTAGGTTTTGAGATCCAGCAGTATGAGACCTCCTATTTTGTTCTTCTTCTTCAATAGTGCTTTGTTTATCCTAGGTCTCTTTCTTTTCCATATAAAATTAATGATTGATTTTTCCATATCCTTAAAGGATGTTGATGGGATTTGGATTGGGATTACATTGAATATATATATAAATTGCTTTGGGTAGTATTGACATTTTCATTATGTTCAATCTCCTTATCCAGAAGCATGGTATGTAGATCTCTTACTGTTTCTTGAAGTAGTCTTTTATAGTTTTCTTTGTACAGGTCTTTTGAGTCCTTGGTAAGATTTATTCCCAAGTATCTTATTTTTTTTGATAGCTATTATAAATGGTATTGATTTCCTTTTTCCTATTCAGCAATCTCTTTGCTGGTATAGAGGAACTCAGTTGATATTTGTATATTGATCTTGTAAATGCTAAATCTCTTAATTAGTTACAGTAGTTTCTTTGCTGTATCTCTTGGGTTTCCTATGTATAGGATCATATCATTAGCAAATAAGGATAGTTTTCCTTCTTCCTTACCAATTTGGATGCCTTTGATTTCCCTTTCTTGCTTCATAACCCTGGCTAGGACTTTCAATAAGATGTTGAATAGAAGTGGTGATAGAGGGCATCCTGTCTGGTTCCTGTGTGCAAGGGGAATGGTTTCAGTCTCTCTCCATTGAGAATAATATTGGCTGTTGGTTTTGTATATATGCCCTTTATTGTGTTGAGGAATTCCCCTTCTATTCCTTTTTTTTCTGAAAG
>NW_006921621.1:4488766-4489456 GCF_000298275.1 Orycteropus afer afer
GATGTATGGGGAAGAGATATGTGGATAGATCTCTCTGAATGGGCCAAAGGAGTAAAGGTATTTGTGTCTCATGTGAATGCCCACCAAAAGGTGACTTAGGCAGAGGAGGACTTTAACAATCAGGTGGATAGGATGACACGTTCAGTGCAAACCAGCCATCCTTTTTCTCCCAGCTACTCCTGTCATTGCTCAATGGGCTCATGAACAAAATGGCCATCGTGGCAGGGATGGAGGTTATGCACGGGATCAGCAACATGGACTTACACTTACCAAGGCTGATTTGGCTACTGCCACTGCTGGATGCCCAATCTGCCAGCAGCAGAGACCAACACTGAGTCCATGATATGGAACCATTCCTCAGGGTGATCAGCTAGCAACCTGGTGGCAGGTTGATTACATTGGACCACTTCCATAATGGAAAAGACAGCATTTTGTTCTTACTGGAATAGATACTTATTCTGGATATGGATTCGCCTTCCCTGCACACAATGCTCTGCCAAAACTACCATCTGTAGGCTTACAGAATGCCTTATCCACCATCATGGTGTCCTGCACAGCATTGCTTCAGATCAAGAGATTCATTTCATAGCAAATGAAGTGTGGCAATGGGCTTATGCTCATGGAATTCACTGGTCTTACCATGTTCCTCATCATCCTGAAGCAGCTGGCTTGATAGAACGATGGAATGGC
>NW_006921621.1:4489881-4505209 GCF_000298275.1 Orycteropus afer afer
CCACCTGGCCATTTTGGCTTCCTCATGCCTCTGGATCAACAGACAAGGAAGGGCATTACTGTACTATCTAGTGTGATAGATCCTGATTACCAAGGGGAAATTGGATTGGCTTTACATAATGGAGGTAAAGAATATGTTTGGAATACAGAAGATTCTCTAGAATGTCTCTTAGTACTACCATGTCCTGTGATTAAACTCAATGGAAAATTATAGCAACCTAATTTTGATATGACTGCTGACGGCCCAGATCCTTCAGGAATTAAGGTTTAAGTCATCCCACTAGGCAAAGAACCAAGACAAGCTGAGGTGCTTGCTGAGGGCAAGGGAAATACAGAATGGGTGGTGGAAGAAGGTGGTTCTGAATATCAGCTTCCACCATGTGACCAGCTGCAGAAATGAGGACTGTGTTACATTTCTTCATTGTATATGTGCATAATATATTTTTGTTTCCTTCTGTTATGAACTGTGAAATGTAAATTAGGTTAATGCGTTTTGGTTGTATGTGTGTTAGTGTATCATATTAGGGAAAAGTATGTGTTTATAATTGTCCTTATTTTGAGATTATATATGGTTAAGAAGATGTGTACAACTGCCAAGTTGACAAGGGGTGGGCTATGATAGTTGGAGCTGTGTGTCAGCTTGGCTGGACCACAATTCTGTGTGGTTTAAGCTGTTGTGATGTGGTTATTCCCATGATGGGATCAGATGGTTAAGTTTTGAGCAACCAATGTGTCGAAGGGGAGTTTCACTAGGGGTGTGGCTTGCTTCCAGTATATCTATGGACATCCTCGGAAAAGAGACATTTTCTGTGGATCAGGATTCTGTTGTGCTGCCTACAACTGTCCATGAGTGAACAATCCACTATTCGGCCTGGAGATCTTGGATTCGTCATTCATTGGAGTCAACAGCTGGTGTACTGCCTGCCAGCCTTGAGCTCCGCAGCCCCTGCAGCTGAGAGTCAGGAAAAGCCTCCAGCTTAATGTGGAAAAGCTTCCAGCTTGACGTTTGATCCAGGAACTTTGGACTTTCCAGCTTCTATAAGCATGTGAGCCATTTTCCTAAGACAAAATTCTCTCTATAAACATATATATAAGCTTTACTGGTTTTGTTTCTCTAGAGAACCCAGTCTAACACAGTCTGCAATTCTCCATCTCTTGAATGGTGCATTTAATCCATTTATATTCAGTGTAGTTATCAACAATTATGAATTTGTTACTGTCATTTTGTTATGTGTTTTTTCGTGGTGTTGTTGAATTCTTTGTTGTATATAATTTTCTGTGCTGTGCTCATTTCGTTTATGAATCATGTTATCATTTCTTTCATTGCTATTGTTTTAGTATTTGCTAAGTATTTGTGCTTGTCTTCTCTTTTATTGTGATGTGAAGCTTTATCTTTTTTCTTTGAAGTTACCCTGTGATTTATAATTTTCTTCTAAAGTTTGGAATAGCCCATTCCATCAGGTGTCTTTACTTCCTCACCATTTAGAAGTTCTGTAACTACACTATATTTTCCCTCTTTTTGATTTGGTTTGTGGTTGTTCTTATTTGCCAATTCATGTCTCTGGTTCCCTGTTTACAGTCTTGTAAGTTTATTTTACTTTGGATAATTCCATAATTGTCTTGGTTTCTGAGTTATGTTATCTGGTGTGTTTTTGGTTGGTGTTATTTGCTATTGTTGGTTCTCTGTCCAAAGGACTCCCTTTAGAATCTCTTGTAAGGTTGGTCTGGTTTTAAAAAACTCTGTTAATTTATGCTTATCTGGAAATGTTGTTATTTCAACATCATGTTTGAGGGACTATTTTGCTAAGTATATAATTCTTGGTTGGAAATTTTTTTCTTTCAGGGTTTTATATATACCATCCTATTGCCATCTCACCTGCTGGTTTCTGCTGAGAAATTCGAGCTTAGTTTTATTAGTTGCCCTGTGTAGGTAACTTTTTGTTTTTCCCATGCTGCTGTCAGGATTCTTTCTTTGTCTTTGGTTTTTGGTAAGTTTGATGATGATATGTCCTGGTGATTTTCTTTTGAGATCTATCCTGTTTGGAGTTCATTGAACTTCTTGAATGGATATATTCTCATCTTTCATCATACCAAGGAAATTCTCTTCCAACAAATCTTTGACAATTTTCTCTGTGGTTTTATTTGTCTCTTCCTGTTCTGGGATTCTGATTACATGTAGGTTATTCCTTTTGATGGTATCCCACATGACCCTTAGGCTTCCTTCATTTTGTTTTAATCTTTTGTCTGATTGATCCCTTTCCAAAAAACTATTGAGGTATTTGTCTTCAAATTCACTAATTCTGTCTTCCATTGATTCAATTCTATTCATTTGCTTGTTATCTGTTTCTGAGAATTTAGGATTAATCTTCCAGATTTCTATCTGTAGATTTTGTATCATTTCTAATTTTTCATTCATTTTGTCATTGTGTTCTTGAATTTTCTTCCAAAGTTGTTCTAGCGTTTTCCTTAATTTTGTCAGTGTTTTCCTTGATTTGTCACTCAGACCTTTGAAGGTACCTAAATATAATTCTTTTGAATTCCTTGTCAGGGAGTTCCAATGCTGCTTCTTCCTCAGGGATGTGCTCTGAGTCTGTATCCTGGTCCTTTATTTCTACTGCTTATCTTCCTTCTTTGTGTGGACTGTGATGGTTTGTAGTCTATGAGACATTGTGATATTGTTGTATTTATGTTTAATTGATTGTATGTTGGAGTGATTTACCCAAGAGTTTCATTTTGTTTGTATTTTATCTAAGTAAGCAGGGTACTGTGCTCCTCTATTCACTATGTGGCAGCACTTATGCACTCACCACTTATCTCCTGGTGGGAATGATAAAGAATGAGAGTTGCTGTATAGATCTCTCTTAGCTGTTTGTGAGGAGCATTGTAGGGTGAGTGAGGCTCATCATACTGGGTGTCATATATCATTGACCAGGTGGTGCAGAAATAAGAGGTGGCCCTTACTCATTAGGTGGGGTTTTCCAGTTATCAGCCTCCACTATGTCCATGCTGTCCATGGCAAATGGAGCCTATTCTTTGGTCTCTGGAATCTGAAAAAGAACATAGTCACTTTAAATATCCAAAATGCCTGTATGGCTTGTAAGTATTCAGAATGGCTGCACCCCCAGGGAGTGGAAAGTACACAGCTCAGTTTTTCTCCTTCTTTGCTGTTTCCCTTTTTAGTCATCTGCCACCAGAGCTGTTGTCTGTGCAGCCCTTGGCAAGCAGGGCCAATTTTTAGGTTAATTCTCAGGTCTTAATATCACTTGGAAATATTCAAACTGTCTGTGCAGTCAGGATAGCTGACAGTCAGCAGCTCCATTTGTCTCCTTATTCACTGTTTCCTTGGAGGTTCTTCTACTAGTTGGTGTTTAATCCACTTCTGTATCCTCCTTTCTAAAGCTCAGGGCTCCAGGATTATCTTCCATATCTGTGTCAATAGGTTTCCCTTTTCTTTCTCGAAGAGGGTCTATGTATTTTGTCTGTCTATTCCACCATCTTACAAGACGTCCCTGCTCCATAGGGTTTTCAAGGCTGTGACCTTTCAGAGCAGATCACAAAGTCTGTCTTTTGAGGAGAAACTGTTCTTAATAAAATTTAAACAGTCTTAATTTCTCTATTATAGCTTTGTGGGGTAAAGCTGTAAAAGCAAATAATATTTTGACCTTTTCTTGTAGCAATAAATTTGTCTGTGAAATAAGTTTGACAGTCACTAAATTTCAAACATGCATTAATTTTTATGTGTTCCTGTCAAAGCAATTATAATATTAAAATTGTTCTGTGGTAAAACTACATCAGAAAATTCAGTTTCATGATACTTATCGTGTCTTGCATTTATTTTATTATTTTATTAATTTTTTAGCTTTGGTGCTGGACATTATATCTTATTCATACTTGACTCTCCAACTGTGCCCAACGCAATGCTTTTCACTGAAAATTTCTTTGTGAGATTTTGCTTGATGTTTAGATGTAATTTATTCCACCAGTTTTGAAACTCAAGGTTCGGATGGTCTGGGCACCCTCCTATGCTTCAATCAATATGACTCCACTGCAATATATTATAAATATTGAGTGATATTTCATTTTATTTCCTTTTTTTATTGTGATTTGGATGAAAGTTTCAAAGTAAATTGGTTTTTCACTGAACAATTCATACACATTTTGATTTGTGACATTGCCTGCATTCCCTACAATATAATAACACTCTTCTTCCTTCCTTCCTGTGTTGATCCTTTCCATTCATCCTTCTTTCTTATCCCTTCCTATCTTCTGAGTTTTATCCCTGGGAAAATGCTGCCCTTTTTATATCCTAGTATTAATTGTTCTAAGTTGTGCATATATCCTGGTGTTATTGTTCACCTAATAGGCCTGTCTGTTATTCAGTTGAAATCTGGGCAATGGAGGTGAGTTCAGTTCCAGGTTTGAAGTGTGTCTAAGGGCTATAGTCTCAGGGGTTCCACAAGTCTCTATCTGACCAGTAAGCTTGGTCTTTTTATTTATGATTTTGAGTTTTGTTCCATGTTTTTCTCCCACTTTGCCCAGGGCCTCCTATTTTGATCCCTTTCAAAGAGGTTGGCAATAGTAGCCAGGCAGCATCTAGTTCTGGTCTCAGGGTCTTGGGAGCTGGGGTGTGCATGACCCATTAGTCCTTTGGACTAATTTTTTCCATGTGTCTTTGATTTTCTTCACTCTTCTTTGCTCCAGATGGGGAAAGACTGATTGTTGTAATTCAGATGGTCACTCCCAAGTTTTTAAGACCCTAGTTACTACTCACCAAACTAGGATGTAGAATATTAGTTTTGTGCACTATGTTATGCCATTTGACCTTGGTGTCCCCCAAGACTATGGTCCTGAACCCTCAGGCCCAATGACTTAGTCCCTTTAGGTGTTTGGTTATGGCTAAGAAGTTTTCATAACTTTGATTGTATGTTCTACTATATTCATGGATGTATTTGCAGTACATATAAACCTGTCAAACCTGTATATTCTTGGGTGTAGTCCCATTTGCCTTCTCATTCTTGTTTAGCTTGCATGTCTATCTATGTATCCACTCATGTATTATTGTTATTACTGTTACTGCAGGATTATGTATGTAATAGTATTTATCTCTGTTGCCTTTAACTCTTGTGCTCTTCTGAGTGTCTCCTTTGGCCTTGATCATTTTGTGCTGAGTTCCTTTTTATTGTATATTGGCTTTCCCTTCCCCTAAGTTACTTTCTCTACCCACTAGTTAGTGACTTATTGTTTTTTCCCCTTTCACCCCTGGTAACCTTCAAAGAATATTCTTTCTGTGAATAAACATTTTCTTGATTTTTTTGGTAGCATAGTGCCTAAGGCACTTGACTGCTAACCAGAAGGCTGGTGGTTCAAACCCACCAGCCACTCCATGGAAGGAAGGTTGGGCAAACTACTTTTGTACTGATACTGCCTCAGCAACCCAAGGAGGGCTATGAATCAGGGCCGACTTGATGGCACACAACAACAACATATAATGTTTGTCCTTTTGTGATTGACAAACTCTGCCAGTATATTATATCTTCCTGGTTCATCCATGTTATGAAGTTTTTCACAGATTCATCATTATCTTTAAACATTGTATAGTGTTCCACCATGTTTATTTGCCATACTTTGTTTATCCATCCATCTGTTGATGGGCACTTAGATTGTTTCAATATTTTTGCTATTGTGAATAGTGTTCCTATGTACATGGAACATGCACATGTTTGTTAGTGTCACAGCTTTTATTTCTGTAGGATATAGACCTAGGAGTGGGATTGCTTGATCATATGATATTTCTACTTCCAACTTTTTAAGGAAGTACCATACCATTTTTCCACAATACTTGCATCATTTTACAGTACCACCAACAGTGTATGAGGGTTCCAATTTATCCACATCAGCATTTGTTGTTTTCTGTTTCTTTGAGCTTTGTTAGTCATGCTTGAGTGAGATGATATCTCATTATTGTTTGATCTGCATCTCTTTATGTATTTGTTGACCACCAGAAGGTCTTCTTTAGTGAAATGTCTATTCATGTTCTATACCCATTTTTGATTGGATTATTTGTCATTTTGATGTTTAAGTGTTGAAGTTTTCTGTAGAGATTTGTATCTTGTCCAATATGCCGTTGTAATTTTTTTCCCCTAGTCTGCATACTCTCTTTTCACTTTTTTGATGAAGTCTTTTGATGGGCATAAATTGTTACCTTTTCAGAGTTCACAGTCATATTCTTTGTTTTCTGCTATTTGTGCAATTTTAGTCATGTTTGATAGTATTTATGCCATGCATTAATGTATTATGCCATGGCCTAAGTTTGTGCCTATTTTTTCTTTGATAATTTTTATGATTTTAGGTTTTATCTTTAGATTTTTGATCAAT
Source organism: Orycteropus afer afer (assembly GCF_000298275.1). Classification (NCBI taxonomy): domain Eukaryota; kingdom Metazoa; phylum Chordata; class Mammalia; order Tubulidentata; family Orycteropodidae; genus Orycteropus; species Orycteropus afer. Next base: position 4,496,256 of record NW_006921621.1, read on the forward strand.
CTTGAGTTAGTTTTTGCATATGGTAAGAGATACGGATCCTGTTTTAATTTTTTTTTTTTTTTCCAAATTGATATCCAGTTTTGCTAGCATTGTTTGTTAAAGAGACTATATCTCCCCCATTCAATATGCTTTGTTCATTTGTCAAAGGGTCAGCTGCCCTTTGGTGGAAGAATTCTGAGTTCTCAATTCTCTTTCATTGGTCTGTGTGCTTGTCACTGTACCAACACCAGGATGTTTTGACTACTAAGGCTGTCTAGCAGGTTTTGAGACTGGGGAGTGTGAGATCTCACAAGCTGTTTTTCTTTAGTGGTTCTTCTTTACTTATTCAAAGTATATTTCTTTTTCAAATAAAGTTGGTGATTAGTTTTTCCATCTCTTTAAAGAATTATGATGGAATTTAGATTGCGTTTGCATTAGATCTGTAGATTGCTTTGGGTAATATTGACATTTTCACAATGTTAAGTCTTCCTATCCATAATCATGATATATTCATCCATTTATAAAGATCTCTCTTGGTTTCTTATGGTAATGTTTTGTTGTTTTCTTTGTATGAGTCTCTTGTATCTCTAGTTAGATTTATTCCTAAGTACTTCATCTTTTGGGTGACTACTATAAATGGCATTGTTTTCCTGAAATCTTTTTCAGAATTTCTTTGTAGTACAAAGGAATTGGACTGATTTTTATGTGTTTATCTTGTACCCTACCACTTTGCTGAATTCTTCTATTAGTTCCAGTAGTTTGCTTGTTGAATATCTGGAATTTTCTATATATAGGATCATGTTCCCAATCCACCCCGCCCCCCCCAAAAAAAAAGAAATCAAACTCATGGAAAATGAATAACACCCTGCTTAAAAACTCCTGGATAATAGCAGAAATTAAAAAATGACATAAAAATGGATTGAATCAAATGAGAATAAAAACATAACATATCAAAGTCTTTCAGACACAGCCAAAACAGCACTTAGAGGGCAATATTTGTAGCAATAAATGCATACATCAAAACAGAAAAAAGGCCAAAATCAACACCTTAACCCAATGTCTCCAAAAAATAGAAGAATAACAAAATGAGCTCATAGTAACCAGAAGAAACAAAAGATTTGAGCAGAAATAAATGAAACAGAAAAAACAATAGAAAGGCTCAATAACACTAGAAGTTTGTTCTTTGAAAAGATTAATAAAATAGACAAGTCATTGGCAAATCTAAGAAAGGAAAAGAAAGGGATGATTAAAATAACATGAATAAGAAATGAAATGGGTGATGTCACACAGAACCAGTTGAAATAAAAAGAATCATTAACAAAATACTAGGAAGAACTGCACTCCAACAAACTTGAAAGTCTAGAAGAAATGCATAGATTTCTAGAAACAAACTACCTACCTAAACTACCACAGACTGAGGTAGAAAATTTGAACACACTTATAAAAAAAGAAATTGAACAGGTCATTAAACAAAACAAAACAAAAAACTACTAACAAGAAAAAAAAAGTGTTATCCCAGATGGCTTCACTGGTGAAGTCTACAAAACATTCAAAAGACAGCTAACATCAATTCTATTCAAGATATTCCAGAATACAGAAAAGGAGGGAATATTCTAAAATTCATTTTAAAAAGTGAGCAAAACCGTGATACCAAAGCCAAGCAAAGACACCACTAAAAATGAAAACTATAGATCAATATCCTTTATGAACCTAGAAACAAAAATTTTCAACAAAATCCTAACCAATAGAATCCAACAATATATCAGAAAAATAACATGTGACCAAGTGGGATTCATTCCAGGTATGCAAGGATGGTTCAACATTAGAAAACAATCAAGGTAATCTATCATATAAATAAAACAAGGGAAAGAACCACATGATCATATCAATCAATGCAAAAAAGGCATTTGACAAAATCCAACACTCATTCCTGATACAACAGTTCAAGAAAATAGAAATAGGAGGGAAATTCTTCAACATAATTGAAGGTATATGTAGAAAACTAATGCCCAGCATTATTCTCAATGGAGAGAGATTGAAAGGATTCCCCTTATGAATAGTACCGGAGAAAAATGCTCTTTATCACCACTCCTATTCAATACTGTACTGGAAGTCCTAGCCAGAACAATAAGGCAGGAAAGTGAAATAAAAGGCATCCAAATTGATAAAGAAGTAAAGCTATCTCTATTTGCAGATGATATTATCTTGTATATAGAAAATTCCAAAAACTCAGCAAGAAAATTACTGGAACTATTTGAAAGATTCAGCAAGACCAGCATACAAAAATCAATCACTTTCCTTTACACTAATGATGAGAACTCTGAAAATGATGCCATTTAAAATAATCACCAAAAAGACAAAGCACTTAGGAATAAATCTAACCAGAGACATGAAAGACCAGTACTAAGAAAACTATATAGCACTACTCCAAGAAACAAAAAGAAATCTATGCAAATGGAAGAATATATCATGGTCTTGGATAAGAAGACTAAATGTTGTGAAAATGTTAATACTACTCAAAGTAATCTACAGATATAATGTCATTCCAACCCAGATTCCATCATTATTCTTGAAAGAGATGGAAAAATTAACCACAAACTTTATATAGAAATTAAAAAGAATCTGGATAAGTAAAGCACTACAAAGAAGAACAAAATAGGAAGACTCACACTTCCTAATCTCAAAACTATTACACAGCCATGGTAGTTAAAACAATGGTACAATGACAGACACATAGACCAACAGAAGAAAATTAAGAGCCCAGAAGTAAATCCATATATCTATTGACAGATGGTCTTTGACCAAGTGTCAAAACTCATCAAATAGGGAAGAGATAGTCTCTTTAACAAATAGTGCTGGGAGAACTGGATATCCATTTGCAGAAAAATGAAATAGGATCCGTGTCTCACACAATATACAGAAACCAACTCAAATTAGATCATCAAATACCTGAATGCAAACTTAAAATTTTTTTGGAAATGATGTATGAGACAAGAGGTTAATCTCTATAAAGATCTCTATAAAGATCATCAAATGAAAAATAGGGACAAACATAGAGTCCCTAATACATGGAAACACCAGAAGACAAAACACATTCCTAGGACTCCCTAAAAAACTAGACACATATGTGCATCAAAAATTTCATCAAAAGTGTAAAGAGAGAAAATGGACCAGGAAAATTTTTTTGGAAATGATATATCAGACAAGAGGTTAATCTCTAAGATTTATAGAAAACTTCAACACCCCCAAAATAAAAAAAAATACAATTAAAAATATGCATAAGACATGAACAGACACATAAAGAAACCTGATGATCATTAGCCATTAGAGAGATACAAATAAAAACAAAAATGAGACATCATCCACCCCAGCACTAATAACAAAGTTCAAAATAACAGAAAACAATGAATGCTGGTGAAAGTGTGGAGAGACTAAAACCCTCATAGTGGTGGGACTGCTGATGGGACTGTAAAATGGTGCAACCACTGTGGAAAATGGTATAGTGTTACCTTAAAAAATTGGAAATAGAAATACCATATGATCAAGTAATCCCACTGCTAGATACATATCCCAGAGAAATAAGAGTTATGCACATTTATGGTCATTACAGCACTATTCCCAATAGCAAAAAGAAGGAAACAACTTAAATGCCCATCAATGGATGAGTGGCTAAACAAAGTATAGTACATAGCTTACAATGGAATACCACACAATGTTAAAGAACAATAATGAATCTGTGAAACCTCTCATAACATGGAGGAACCTGGAGGACATTATGCTGAGTAAAATTAGTCAATCACAAAAGGACAAATATTGTATGAGACCACTATTATACAATGCCAAGAAAAGGTTTTCACACAAAAATGTTCTTTGAAGTTTCCCAGGGTTGCGAGGGGTAGAGAGGGTAAACCACTAACTAGAAGGTAGATGCATATTAACTTGGGTGAAGGGGAAGGCAATATACAATAAGAGGAAAGTCAGATGATCAAGAAAGGGAAGACATTGGGAGGAGTAAAAGAGTTAAAGGCAACAGAGGTAAATAATAGCTCATATACTGGTAGTGTAGTGCCTAAGGCACTTGACTGCTAACCAGAAGGCTGGTGGTTCAAACCCACCAGCCACTCCTTGGAAGGAAGTTTGGGTAATCTACTTCCATAGTGATACTGCATCGGAAACCCAAGGAGGGGTAGCTATGTGTCAGGTCCGACTCGACGGCACATAACAACAACAACACAATCCCACAATAACAGTAATAGCACTAACCAATAATCTTTGAGTGGATATGTAGATATTTACATATACTGCAAATATATCAATGAATATAGTAGTGCACATAGGGTCCAAAGTCATGGAAACTTCTTAGCTATAACCACAAACTCTGAGGGAGTGAGTTACTGGTCCAGACCTCTCAGGATCATAGTCTAGGGGAACATCAGGTCAATTGGCACAACAAAGCCCACAAAGAAAATGTTCTACATTTTAGTTTGGTGAGTAGCAACTGGGGTCTCAAAAGCTTGTGAGTAGCCATCTAAGGTGCAGCTATTGGTTTCTTTCTTTCTGGAGCAAAGAGGAGTGAAGAAAATCAAAGACACATGGAAACAATTAATCCAAAGAAATAATGGACCATGTAAACCTCAGCCTCCACAACCCTGAGACCAGGAGAACTAGGTGGTGACTGGCTACCTATATCGACTGCTTGGAAAGAGATCACGTTAGAAAGTTCTGGATAGAGTGGGAAAAAATGTGGAACAAAAGTCAAAAGCCTAAAAAAAGAAAGAAAGAAAAGAAGACCAGGTTCACTAGTCTGACAGAAACTGGTGTAACCCCTGAGGCTATGGGCCTTGAGTACCCTTAGAACCTAGAACTGAACTCATTTCCCTAGGTCAATTTTCCATCAAACATTAGACAGGTGTACAAGGTGAATAAAAACTCTAGGAAAGTACACATTCCTTAGAACAATCAACCATTAGCAATCAAAAGGGCAGCATTTGCCCAAAGCAAAAGTTCTAAAAGCAGGAAAGGTTAGGAGAGATGGAGAAATGGAAATGAGAAACAGAGGGAGGAAATGGAAGGAGTGATGTTACTTTGAGGGGATTGCAGTCAATGCTATGAAACAAAATGTGAGTAAATTTTTGGATGGAAAACTGATTTGTTCTGTAAACTTTCACCCCAAATCACAATAAAAAGTTTTTTTTTTTTTTTTTTTTTAAATCTAATATGTATTTCTGGAGCAGAACAGGAAATGTGCTGCCAACTAGCTTGGTATCTCCTTTCTTAAACTTTGTTGCTCCCTTTTTCCTAAACAAAGACGACTCTGGGTTTTTTTTTTTTTTGACATGACATACTGCAGACTTCTGTTTGTTTATTCTTCACATGCAAATTACTTCTTGTTTTCCAGCCAGTCTGCTCATTTCAAAGTCGACACAGGATAGGTGGGAGGCTTATGGTATTGTAGCCCCAAATAACAAGAGAATGCTAAAGTTTCTTCATTTTTAGAAAAATTCCATGTGGTGTGCCATAAAATCAAGCTGTGACTGTTTGGTGTTGGTCTCTTTTGTCATGTCAATTGTTTCAGAGCTTTTCTTCCATTGTGGGGAGTAGTAGAAGTTCATATATCTGAGGAAAGGACTATCCTGTGATCCAGAGATGTCCATTTTGGTTTGATGGGAATGTAACAGCCATAAGCAGTTGTATGATAATCCATCTGCATTGTCCTGAAAAGAGACATTATCTTTTATATTTTGGAGATGCTTAGAGAGAAGACAGTGGAAAATATGCCACTAACTTAATATTGGTAGCCATGTGTATATACGGGTATGTGCACATACATACACATTAATAAAGGTTTTTCTATACTGTAAAGTGGTTATGGATGGTCTAGTAGGTTGAAGTGGTTATGGGTGTAACTGAGGGTCTAACTCTGCTTTGCTATATCTTGATCACATAACTCTACATCATAGCATCTAAATAAGCTGTGTGCTTTATATCTTTTTGTCATCAAGTTATTTGCTTTTAATTCTGTGTATTAAATGTATGTTATATGCTTTGTCGCTGAGTATTTTCTACTGGTATAGGTACTGCAACATCTATTATGCCATTTGATCTTTATATAAATCCTCTGAGGGAAGCGAACTATAATTATTCCCATTTAACAGATCCCAGGATATTGGGATCCAAATGGGAAAAGTGAATTGTTCTGGTTCATATCATGCAGTGCTTGGTAGTAGACAGAGATATTTATTATCTTGTAATTGTGTACATATTAATTATCTTGCTTCACTTCCACATGCAGAAGGGAGGAAGGAGGTAGGTATAGTCAGGTCTTAGTTGGAAAGTGATCAGTAACGAATTGCTTCAGACTTATCTGGGATGCTTGTTAAAATGCAGATTTTTGTACCCAAGAATGATCTACTGTTTCAACATCCCCAGAAGTGGACCCTGAGAATTTTCATCTGTAATAACCATCCTAGGTACTTTCCTGCATACCTATGTTTGATGCTCAATGGAAAATAGAATGAGGTTAGGTTTGGAGTTTAACAGTCCTAGATTATGAATCACAGCTGTTCCACTAAGCTGTTGACACTAAGTCTCCATTTTCTTATTTTTAAAATATGGATAATAACATGTACAATTATGGATTTTTTTTAATGTACAGGAGAAAATGCAGTGAAAATATTATTTCTGAAAAAATGGTGAGTGTAACTTCATGCCAAATGTGGTTTTGAGCTATTACTGTGGGAAGCATGCAGATTCAAACCCTTTTATGTCAACTACATGAAAATAAAGAAAATTTAGCAAAAAGAAAGAAACATTAAAAAAGAAAGTAAACTTGGCTATTGGTCATGCAAATTTATTTGGCTAACTTAAGACCATGGGCTCGAAGTTTAGAAGAAAACATAAAACTTCTGAACCTCAGAGTTAAGTTGTCTGTAGCACATAACTGTGATCTCCTGATTGGTTATTATTATTATTTTTTTCTTTTATTTCCCCTGACAATCCTAGAAGCAGGACAAGAATAACATTCAAAAGAAAAATATCTTTGTTGTTTGCATAATACAGCTTTCCATTTAGTTGGAAAAAAATTACTAAAATTTTACTTGAAAAGCAGTGATTTGAAATGTTCTGAAAAATTCAAAGAACTTTTTGAAAATATCAGCTTCAAAACAAAATTTCTCAAGTATTTTTATAAAACCAAAACACCAAAACGCTGATGGGTGCTCTCTTATTTCTGGCTCATATGTTGTCAGTTAATCTGATGCCCTGAATATTTTGGGGAAAGGGATTTTATGCATCCTAGAACTAGAGTTTCCTAGTGCTTCAGCTTCGTGCTAAGAATGAGTCAAACACTAGTGGAAACTCTTTTTATTTCTGTCAGTCAGAAGAGTTAATAAGAATAACAAAGCTTTCTTGAACCCATATTTTGTGCCTGACTCTGTGCTAAGCACTTGGAGTATAAGAGATAAGTTAAATGGGGTCTCAACTCTGTAAGCATGATAATTTCATATTTGTAATCTGTAGGAAAGATATTTAGATGCTGGGGGAATCTGTATCAGCAGACTCTAGCTATTATTTCTTTAGTTTCTTCTTGTGCTCAAAAAAAATGGAGCTGTCAATTTGATTCTCAGGCAACTCCTTTGGGGATTTTTTGTTTTTGTTGTTAGGTGCTATTGAGTTGAGTTCAACTTGGAGCGATCCCATGTGACAGAGTTCAACTGGGCTGAATCTACGGGAGCAGATTGCCAGGTCTTTTCCCCATGGAGTATCTAGGTAGATTAGAACCATCAACTTTTTGGTTAGCAGCCTAGCACTTAACCGTTGTGCCACCACAGCTCCTTTTGGGGATCTTTAGGAATGGAAATTGTGCTGTCATATCATTCTACAAAAATATGTTTGATGAGTGGCTTAGATTTAGTAACCTGGGAGATTATGATAGATCTGACCCAGACAATCTGTGTGAGCAAGGACTGGTCTCATTGACATTGATCCAAAATTTGAAAAGAAAAAAAATACTGAGAAAACATTTAAATCATGTTGAGATGAAGTTGTTTTGCTATATCAGTGGGCTACTTCAAGGATCAAGAGATAAACCAGCGAAGGGAATTTGTTTGATTAATTATTTACAAAGGTTGAGAGAATTAATTTAGAAAGCAAAATACACATGTGTGAACGGAATACTACTTTGGATGTTCTGGATGGGCTATCAACTAATTTAAAGAAAATTCTAATCAAAATCTCTAGGTTGATCAGCATCCCACTGGCTCTGTCTGTTAAAAGAAATTTGTTTTAGTACACATTTTTTCAGTAAACATTTATTATTAAGTTTTAATATAAATGTAGTTATTGAAATCTGCATTTAAATTCTGTCATCATTCATAATATAATCAGTAAGGGAATAGAATAACCATTTGCCCAAGTAAAAATGAGCAACACTCAAAAGTACATCACACAGCCTGGTCTGGGTGTTAGGAAACTAGAGTTGAGATGTGAATCATGTGCAAATGTCACATCTCTGGTTTTCTGCTGCTAAAGGGTATGTGTACCATGCCTATTTCACAGGGATGCTGGAAAGGGAGCTTTGGACAAATGGAGGAAAGCGGCATTCAAACATTGTTTATTACTGTCAAATCCTTAAAATTTTCTGTGAAGTTGCACAGTAACTGATTATAGCTGTATCTGAAGGGGGATTTCCACCAACAGTAAAATCAAATGAAATAAAATATTAAATAAAACCAAAACAACATTAAGGTACTCCTAAAATCAAATCAATTAGATAGAGCAGAACAAGCACCTTTAATAACCAGTTGGTTAACGTCTTCATTAGTTTAATTTCCTTAAGCATTTGAATTGTTTTTTATAAATTTGATATATTCAGCTTCCATTTCAGAACTTTTTAAAAATACATTTTATTGAAATATAATTTATGTACAGTGAAATACACAAAACTAAAGTGACATGGGTCAATGACTTTTTTTTTT
>NW_006921621.1:4507189-4514363 GCF_000298275.1 Orycteropus afer afer
AAGGACTCCCTTTAACATCTCTTGTAAGGTTGGTCTGGTTTTAACAAATTCCCTTAATTTCTGCTTATCTGGAAATCTCCTAATTTCACTATCATATTTGAGGGACAATTTTGCTGGGGAGCTTTGGTGGCATAGTGCCTAAGGCATTATGAATTTGACTACAAACCAGAGGCTGGCGATTCAAACCCACGAGCCACACTTGGGAAGGAAGATTGGGCAATCTACTTAAGTAGAGATACCACCTCAGAAACCCAATGAGGGGTAGCTATGAGTCGGGACCAACTCAATAGGAGTGAGAGAGAGAGACAGAGAGAGAATTCTTGGTTGGAAATATTTTTCTTTCGGGGTTTTATAAATACTATCCCATTGTCTTCTCACCTGCGTGGTTTCTGCCAAGAAATCTCAGTTAAATCTTATGGGTCACCCATTGTAGGTAACTTTTCATTTTTCCTGTGCTGCTTTAGGATTCTTTCTTTGTCTTTGGTTTTGGTCAGTTTGATGATGATATGTCTTGGTAACTTTCGTTTGGGGTCTATCCTGTTTGGGGCTCATTGGACTTAATGAATAAATATATTCTCATCACACCAGCAGAATTCTCTTCCAACAAGTCTTGGTCATTTCTCTGTGGTTTTGTCTCTGCCTGTAATGGAATTCTGATTACATGTACCTTATTACTTTTGATATCTCACATGATCCTTAGGCTTTCTTCATTTTGTTTTGATCTTTTATCTGATTGATCCCTTTCCAAAGAGGTATTGAGGTATTTGTCTTCGATTTCATTAATTTTGTCTTCCATTGATTCAATTTTACTCATTTGTCTGATCAATGTGTTATTTATTTCTGAAAATTTAATATTAATCTTCTGGATTTCTATCTGTACATTTTGTGTCATTTCTAATTTTTTATTTATTTTCTCATTTTGTTCTTGTATTTTCTTCCAAAATTGTTCTAGCATTTTCCTTAATTTTATCAGTGTTTTCCTTGATCTGTCTCTCAATCCATTGAAGGTACCTAAGTATAATTCTTTTGAATTCCTTATCATGGAGTTTCAATGCTGCTTCTTCCTCAGGGATGTATTCTGGGTCTGTATCCTGATCCCTTATTTCTCTTGCTTTACCTTGGTTCTTTGTGTGGATTGTGATGTTCTGTTGTCTCCAAGACATTGTGACATTTTTGTGTTTATATTTAATTGGTGATTGTATGCTGGAGTGACTTACTCACAATTTTTGTTTTCTTTTTTTGTTATGTAAGCAGGGTACTGTGCTCCTCTATTCACTAGTTGGCAGCACTTATACACTCACCACCTGTCTCCTTTCCCATTGTCAGCCTCCCATATTCCCTGCCATCCTTGGCAAATGGAGCCTATTCTTAGGTCCCTGGAATCCAAATGAGAATGCTGCCACTTTAAATATCCAAAATGGCCACGACTTGTAAACATTCAAAATGGCTGTACCCTTGGTCACTTTAAATATTCAATATAGCCACCACTTTTAAATAATCAAAATGGTTGTATCTTCTGGACAGCCAAAAGTCCACAGCTCAGGTTATCTCCCTCCTTGCTGTTTTCATAGGCCACCAGTGCAGTCATCCCTGCAGCTCTTGGTGACCAGGGCTGATCTTTAGGTCAATTCTCGGGTCCCAATACCACTTGGAAATATTCAGGCTGTTGGTACCATCAGAGTAGCTGACAGTCCGTAGCTCTGTCAGTCTCTGTACTCATTGTTTTCATTCAGGTTTTTCCACCAGTTGGTGTCTAATTCACTTCTGTATATTCCTTTCAAAGCTCAGGGATCCAGGATTATCTTCTGTACTTCTGTCAATTGGTTTCTCTTTTCTTTGTTGAAGATGGTCTCTATAGCATGTCTGCCTATTCCAGCATCTTACTGGAAGTCCTTCAGCTTCCATTTCAGATACTTAACCTAACAATTAAAACCTCCCCAAGTACTGAACTCTCATATATCTATCAATTGATACCACATTTTCTTAATCATTTCAATAATGTTTATAAGCATAACAAGTTACCTTACAACTTGTAAGAAACTGTTTTAATTAATCTGGAATCCAGATTTCTGGGTCCATGGAGTTGGGGTCACTCACTCATGGCATTTGCACCTGGGTGTCCTTTTGAATCTTGAACCTTGGAGAAACTGGTTCATAGAAGTCTCCTTTGAGTCAAACAATGGTCTAGATATAATAAGACTGTTTTGCCTTGGATATTGTGCTCTTGGAGAAGTCGGTCAGTTTCTGGAAACAGACATAGACTGGGAGCTATGTTTAGGGTAAATCAGTAAATATTTTAACTGTTCTTCAAGACAATGTCTTATGAAAATTCTTCCTGATCACAAATTTTATCAGTTCTGTCCAACCCTGTTTTCCTTGGCAATGCCAATAAGATTGGGCATGTGCGTGTTTAGAGATTCTAGAACATTTTGACTTGCTAACCAAGGAAGGTTGCGCAATCCTCCTTCCGTAGTGATACTGCCTCGGAAACCCAAGGAGGGGTCGCTATGAGTTGGGTTTGACTCGACGGCACATAACAACAACAACAACAACAACCAAAAGGTGGTGGTTCTAACCCACCAGCTGCTCTGCAGAAGAAAATGACATTCTGCTTCCAAAAAGATTTACAGCCTTGCAATGGGGGTTGCTATGAGTCCAAATCAACTTGACAACAGTGAGTTTGGTTTTGGTTTGAGTCAAAATGTTACCCTGATTTGCAAATTGTATATTAACTCAACTTCAATCAATTTCTATTACTGGCTTAATATGATTTTTGTTTTAACACTTGAAATCAGAAGCTGAAATCAATGATTTAATTACATATTTTTTGTATCCATTATATATCTGGGAGCTCTGGTGGCATAGTGCCTAAGGCATTTGACTGCTAACCAGAAGGCTGGTGCTTCAAACCCACCAATCACTCCTTGGATGGAAGGTTGGATGATCTACTTCTGTAGTGATACTGCCTCGGAAACCCAAGGAGGGGTCACTATGAGTGGGATTCAACTCCACGGCAGAGCATTGTGTTACATTTTTTGTATTATATATCCACATTTATAAATTCAGTCACAAGACTGCATCTTAAAGATATTATCTAACTTTACAAATAATTCAAGTACCAAATCTGCAGATGAAGCTTTGCACAAAATTATTAATGTATGTTCAGCTTATTTAATATATCTATTTAATGCAAACAAATTCTCAGTTTTAAAAGGTATTTAATCACCAGAGAAAAAATTTATCTTTCTAAACAAAATTGTAGCTATAAACCCTTTGAAACTAAGACCAGAGTGTTTTGGCCAGAACTCAAAACATAGGATGGCAGATATACAGGATAATTCTTATTATAATATTGACAAATGTGTTGAGTCCTCATTTATAGTCACTACAATAGTACCTCCACATGCTATAAGGAGATTGGTCTTGTAGCCCACAATCTAGGGTATGAGTCATACCATTAATTAATTTTTCTGTCTAAATTAGTAAATAGAAACTTATAACATTTTCTACTACTGATATGAACAACTCTCATAAGACATATTTGATTCCAAACATATTCTAATGCTTTTCCATTGGATACTTCATATTCTTGTATAAATATTTTTAACCTCTCATTTTATGTTTTGTTTAGGTAGAGAAAACACTGCTCATCCATTGCACACCCCCCACCAAACTGTCTGCTGACTTTTTCTTTTTCTTTTTTTTTAACTAATTCTTAATAGTGCTTCTGAATACAGGTCCATATTGACTAGATCCTGCACATCTCTCATGGCTTTGCCTTGCTTTAGCAAGGGGTAAAAGGCTTATAGACTTGTTACTTAAAGTATGGTCCATGGACCAACGACATCTATGTTAGCTGAAGATTTGTTACAAATGCAGAGTCCTAAGCCTCCAGCCCAGGACTATTGAATCAGAATCTGCATTGTAACAAAATCCCCAGGTGATTCTTACACATCGTGAAGTTTGAAAAGCTCTGACTTGAATGATTTGTCATGAACTTGTTATTTTAGCAAATCTGTAAGCATTGGAGTGAGCTCAGACATTATTATGTAATATTTGCTCTGTATTTTTATTACTTCTGTTGGGTGGATGCCAGATCTCAATGGATGAAGTCTACAAGAAAAAGCTGGTCTCAACTCATAGCAACAGTGAGCCCTGGAATATTCCAGGATAGAGAATGTCTAGGACATCGATTATTAAGATGACATTAGGCAAGAAATCAGAGATCTAGAAAACCACAGGAATGGGTGAAAAATATCTGGGAGAGCAAAGAACTGGGAAAGTACATGAACACACAGTAAATTTTTTCCTGAATTGTGGTCACGTCTTCATTAAACTCTGTATCCTCAGAGCGTGGTACTGTACCTGGTACGTAATAGATATTAAAAAAAAAAAAAATTGGTCACATTATGCATTTGCAGAATTAATAAAAAAACAAATTCTAGGCATAAGTGTTCTGTAGCCATGGAGTTGTATGGAACAGTTACGGAGTTTGTGATAAGTGGTAAACCTTCTGATGACTGAGAACCTTTAGAGAGTAGATCTTGGGCAGTTATATCTGTCTGTACTTTGACCTGAAGCAGCTCTGCTATGAGAGTCTGGGGAATTTTAAGTTCTGAAAGTTGGAAGCTTGATTCTAAATAGAACAGGGTAATCTTTGGTCTTTAGGAAATCACTTTTTAAAACAGACCAAATGATTGCAGAGAAAGGTGACCTAGCTTTGAGAAAACTCAATACATAAATATCAGAACTGCCAAAAGAGATAAATGTTACTGTCATGAAACTGCTTTAAATTTCCATCCCCAAACCTTATTTTAAAATAGCTTTATTTTAAAATGTTCTCTTCTTTAGGAAGAACATAAAATCTTTTAGGAAATAGCTCTGGGAACTCTACTGGGGCAGTATGGGAACTCAGATCATTACTAGAGTGTTTCTGAAAGGAGATCTATTGGACATATAGTTCAAGGTCACCTAGTGACTAATTTTCAGTGAAAGAAAAACATAGCAAGTGCTTGTAATGCTTCCTCTTAATAAGGAAAAAAGAGTATTATTTTTCTTAAATGTTCTGGTGTTAGATATTAAAAGCAAGCTCAGACAGTCTACAAAGAGACTCATGGGCCAAGAGGGACCCAGACTGGAAAGAAAGAGGCTCTTGTTTGACTCAGAGATGAATGAGCTAAATAAGAATCCATCTTTCAGTTAACCTGGAAGGAGAATGAAGATTTACCCAAAGACATTAGGGCTAAGTATCTCAAGAAAAAGAAATCTGATGATGTAGTGGTTAAAGCATTTGGCTGTTAACCAAAAAGTTGGTAAGAGAAAGATGAGGCACTCTTATTCAATAAAGATTTACAATCTTGGAAATAGTATAGGGCAGTTCTACTCTGTCCTATAGGGTCACTGTGAGTCAAAATTGACTGAATGGCAGTGGGTATCTCAGGCAAGTATTGATTCCAGCTCATCAAAAGCTTCAAGGCTTGACATGTCACTAACTTATAAACTGCAACATAGGGAATTTGACTGCAAGTTAGAATTCATGATAAAAGGAGACGTTAAGGATAAGCAAAAAAGGCAATAATTAAATTGTAGCAATTTCCTTTTTAAAAAGTTTCTCTAAAATGTAGAACTGAAATAAATTCATTTGCTTTATAGTTGATAAATTCATAGATACTTTGCTAAGGGATATGGGGGATTAAAATAAGCAGGTAATATTCAAAAGTTACTACACCTTGAGGCAGTGTATAAGAGCTACACTTGTGCTAAAAACAAAGCACTGTATAAGTATGGGAATGGGGGAAGAATACTTCCTGCTGGGTTATGATGGAAGAGGTGATATCTAAGTTGAACCTTCATTGAAGGATTTCATAGTTAGAGGAGATGGGTTAATAATTTTAGATAAAAGAAACAGAATAAGCAAAGGCTTACAGCAAGCATTTATGTACCAGGTGCTATTCTGTGGCACTAGTGCAAAACAAAGTGAATATAATGCAAAAGTGCAATGAGAAAATAAAAGAAATAGTGAACAGGCCAGATTTGCCATAGTAAAGCTTTTCTATACTGGGAGAGTGTGGCACACAAACCTGGGAAGGAAACTCAGGGTTGATGAAAGAGCTTCGTGAATGTCAGGCTAAATGTCATTATTGAAACAGCTACATATCAACCTCCACCATTTGTCTGTCAGCTTGTCATACTGTGGTGGTTTGTGTGTTGCTGTGAGGCTGGAGGCTATACCACCACTGGTATTTCAAATACCAGCAAGGTCATCCATGGTAGACAAGTTTCAGCAGAGCTTCCAGATGAAGAAAGACTTGGAAGAAGAAAGGGGCCATCCCCTTCTCAAAGAATTGGCCAGTGAAAACCTTATGAATAGCAATGAAACACTGTCTGATATAGCACAGGAAAACTTTAGGAATAGCCCTGAAACGTTGTCTGATATAGTACTGAAGATGAGCCCCTCAGGTCACAAGACACTTAAAATATGACTGGAGAAGAGCTGTTTCCTTAGAGTAGAGTTGACCTTAACAATGTGGAAGAAGTAAAGCTTTTGGGATCTCCATTTGCTGATGTGGCACAACTCAAAATTTGAAGAAACAGCTGCAAACATTCATTAATAATTGGAACATGGAATGTATGAAGTATGAATCTAGGAAAATTAGAAGCTGTCAAAATGAAACAGAATGCATAAAGATCAGTATCTTAGGCCTTCGTGAGCTGAAATGGACTGGTTTTGGCTATTTTGAATCAGATAGCCATATGATCTACCATGCCAAGAATGACAAATGGGAGAGGAATGGTGTGGCATTCATCATCACAAAGAATGTTTTAAGATCCATCCTGAAGTACAATGTTGTCAGTGATAGAATAATATCATATGGCTACAAGGAATACCAGTTAATATTACTATTATTCAAATTCAAGCACCAACCACCAAAGCCAAAGATGAGGAAATTCAGGATTTTTATAAGGTTCTGCAGCTGAAATTGACCAAATATGCAATCAAGATGTGTTGATTATTACTGGTGATTGGAATGCAAAAATTGGAAACAAAGAAGAATCACTGGTAGTTGAAAAAAATGGCTTTGGTGATAGAAATGACACTGGAGATCACATGATAGAATTTTGCAAGACCAGAGACTTATTCATTGAAAATATCTTTTTTTAACAACATAAATGG
>NW_006921621.1:4514463-4515762 GCF_000298275.1 Orycteropus afer afer
TCAGGAGCTCCTCAGTTGCTCATAGAAAATCCCACCTTGGAGTTTACAAAGACTTATGGGTAGAAAAGCCACACTAAATAACTTACTACACCACAACAGTATTCCATTGTGTGTATGTACCATAGCTTGGTTATCCATTCTTCTGTTGATGGGCACCTAGGTTGTTTCCATCTTTTTGCCATGGTAAATAGTACTGTGATGAACATGCGTGTGAATATATCCATTCTTGTTCTGCCTCTCACTTCTTTAGGATATATACCTAGAAATGGGATTGCTGGGTCAAAAGGTATTTCTAATTCCAGCTTTTTAAGGAAGCATCATACATACTGCTTTCCCCAGTGGTTGTATCATTTGACAGTCCCACCACCAGTGTATGGGAGTCCCAATCTCTCAACACACTAGCCAGCATTTGTTGTTTTCTGTCTTGTTGAACTTTGCCATTATTGCTGGGATGAGATGGTATCTCATTTTTGTTTTGATTTGCATCTTTCTGATGGCTAGTGGTCATGAACATTTATTCACATACTTGCTGGCCGCCTGATATCCTCTTTGGTGAAGTGTCTATTCATGTTTTCTGCTCATTTTTAAATTGGATTGTTAGTCTTTGTGTTGTTGAGGTGTTGGACTTTTCTATAAATTTTAGAGATAAGTCCATTGTCAGTTGTGCCATTGCCAGATGCTTTTTCCCCCCAATTTGTAAGTTCTCTTTTTACTCTTTTGGCAGTGTAATTATCAACAAGTATGAATTTGTTGCTGTCATTTTGTTAAATGCTTTTTGTAGTGTTACTGATTTCTTTGTTCCATACAATTTTCTGTGCTGAGCTTGTTTTGTTTATGAATCTTATTATCATTTCCTTTTTTGCTGTTGTTTTAATATTTGTTAAATATTTTTGCTGGTCCTCTTTTTTATTTTGATGTGAAGCATTGTCATTTTTCTTTGAGATTACCCTGTGATTTATAATTTTCTTTCCAAGTTTAGAACAGTCCATCCTATCTTGCAGTTGTCTTGACTTCCCTACCATTTAGAAGTTCTATAACTACACATTTTTTTTTCCCCCTCTTTTTGGTTTGTAGTTGTCCTTATTTGTCAATTGATGTCTCTGGTTCCCTGTTTACAATCATGTAGGCTTATTTACTTTGGATACTTCCATAACTGGATTGGTTTCTGGGTTATGTCATCATGTGTGTTAATGGTCAGTTGTTGTTTGCTGTTGTTGATTCTCTGTCCAAAGGACTCCCTTTAACATCTCTTGTAAGGTTGGTCTGGTTTTAACAAATTCCCTTAATTTCTGCTTATCT
>NW_006921621.1:4522607-4549013 GCF_000298275.1 Orycteropus afer afer
AACACCAATGACTGAAAACCAGAGGAATTGTGGGATGACATCAAGAACATCAGCCATGAAGAAAACAAAAGGTCATTAAAAAGATAGGGAAGGAAGAAAAGCCCCAAATGCATGTCAGAAGATACTCTGAAACTTGCCATTGAATGGAGAGTAGCTAAAGAAAATGGAAGAAATGACAAGATAAAAGAGCTGAACAGAAGATTTCAAAGAGCAGCTTGAGAAGACAAAGTCAACTATTATAATGAAATGTGCAAAGACCTGGAGTTAGAAAACCAACAGAGAAGAGCATGCTCAGCATTTCTCAAGCTGAAGGAGCTGAAGAAAAAATTCAAGCCTTGAGTTGCAATACTGAAAGATTCTATAGGCAAAATATCAAATGATGCAGGAAACATCAAAAGAAAATGGAAGGAATACACAGAGTCACTGTACCAAAAATAATTGGTATGTTCATCCATTTCAGAAGGTGGCATATGATCTAGAACCAATGGTATCAAAGGAAGAAGTTGAAGCTGCACTAAAGGAATTAAAGAGTGCCACGCTGGAGGCACTTACTCATCCATGCCAAGAGATTTGGAAGACAGCTACCTGGCCAACTGACTGAAAGAGATCCATATTTGTATCTATTCTAAAGAAAGGTGATCCCACAGAAAGTGGAAATTATTGAATAATATCATTAATATCATGTGCAAGTAAAATCTTGCTGAAGATAATTCAAAAACAATGACAGCAGTATATTGGCAGAGAACATCCAGAAATGCAAGCTGGATTCAGAAGAAGATGTGGAATGAGGGATATCATTGCTGACTGTGGTAATTAATATATATGTCAACTTGGCTGGGCCTGATTTTGAGTGGCTGGGTAGCTGGTAATAGTTATTCGCCATGATGAGACGAGCAGTCAGCTCCATGGTGCGATCTGCCACGTGCAGCTGAATAGCTGCTTTAGGGATGCGGTCTGCTTCCTCTATATAAGAAGAAGCTTTGGGAATGGTCTCTAGTTTTTTGCCACGCTTGATCCTTGCATGTAGCCAAGTCATTGTTCAGCAGCCTGCCATACCCTGCTGATCTTGGGATGTTTTCTGGGTTGGAATTAGTGACCTTTCGTGTTGTTTGGTAATATTGGGACTGTGCCTTTTTACTTGTTGATCTTGGGTTGTCAGCCTCAACAGCTAGCAGCTGTCTGAGTGAAGAAAAGTCTCCAGCTTCAGTGGGCTGGGAGCAGGAGGCAGAGCTGAAGCACAAGTTTGAGGGGCTTTTACCCAGCCCTAGAGCCCCACATTTTGAACTCAGACTTCTAGCCTCCAAGAATAAATTGTTTGTTCAAGCCATCCCATTTGTGGTGTATTCCTTTCTGAGTGGCTAAGTTTTGGTTACTAAGTAACCAAAACACTGATGTTAGATGGATCTTGTCTGAAAGCAAAGAATACCAGAAAGATGTTTACTTGTGTTTTATAGACTATGCAAAAGTGTTTGATCGTGTGGATCATAACAAATTATGGATAACATTGAGAAGAATGGGAATTCCAGAACACTTAATTGAGCTCATGAGGAACCTATACATAGACCAGGAGGCTGTCATTCGAACAGAAGGGTATACTGCAGGGTTTTAAAATCAGGAAGGGAGTGTGTCAGGGTTGTATCCTTTCACCATACTTATTCAATCTGTATGCTGAGCAAATAATCTTAGAAGCTAGACTGTATGAGGAAGAGCTCAGTATCAGGATTGGAGGAAGAATTTAATATTCTGCAATATGCAGATGATACAATTTTGCTTGGTGAAGTGAAGATGACTGGAACCACTTACTGATGAAGATTAAAGACTACAGTCTGCAGTATGGATTACACCTCAACATTAAAAAAAAATGCAGATTCTCTCAACGGGACCGGTAAGTAGTATCATGATAAATGGAGAAAAGATAGAAGCTGTCCAATATTTCATATTACTTGGTTCCACAATCAATAGCAATGGAAGCAGCAGTCAAGAAATCAGATGACATATGCACAGGGAAAATCTGCTGCAAAAGACCTCTTTCAAATGCTGTAGAGCAAAGATGTCTCTTTGAATCCTAATGGGTGCCTAATCCAAACCATTGTTTTTTCAGTCACCTCATATGCATGTGAAAGCTGGGCAATGAATAAGGAAGATTGAAGAGGAGTTGATGCTTTTGAGTTGTGGTGTTGGTGAAGAATATTGAAGGTACCATGGACTGCCAGAAGAGCTAACAAATCTGTCCTGGAAGAAGTGCAAGCCAGAATGCTCCTTAGAATCAATAACAGCCAGTCTTCGTCTGTCATGTTGTCAGAAGGGACCATTCCCTGGAGAAGGATATCATGCTCGGTAAAGTGGTTGTTGTTGTTGTTGTTAGGTGCCATTGAGTCAGACCTGACTCATAGCAACCCCTCCTTGGGTTTCTGAGGTGGTATCACTATGCAAGTAGATTGCCCAACCTTCCGAGGAGTGGCTGGTGGGTTTGAACTGCTAGCCTTCTGGGTAGCAATTAAGTGCCCTAGATGAAAGAGGAAGGCCCTAAACAAGATGGATTGACACAGTGGCTGCAATGATGGTCTCAGGTATAGCAAGGATTGTGAGGCTGGCCCAGGACCAGGCAGTGTTTTGTTCTGTTGTACATAGGGTTGCTGAGTCACGACTCGAAGGCACCTAACAACAACAACAACATATGAACCTATAAACCACATAAAAGCTATATGCCAATGAGATAGGAAGAAAATTTTAATTTGCATCTCAAGGCACATATCAGAGGGACCACCACCTGGTGGTAGGGTGTTTACATTGTGTCATCTGTTAATGATACATCAATAGACATTCTGAAGTTTAAAACTGCAAAATCTTCACTTAAAAATTGATATAAATAGCATGATCACAAAATAGGAGAAATCCCTACATCTTTTCTAAACAGAGAATCCCTGAGAGTATCTTAAATGGATTTTATTACAAATTCTGATATACTTTTAAATAAAAATGGTGAGAACATTTCCTATTTATTTTTTCAAATTACTTTGACAATTAACAATTATAACTCACCATTTGCTTAATGATAACAGCAGGAAAGAGACTTAACAATTTTATTATAAATCTTAAAGTGTCTTTTAACTGTGTCCTTTAGTTCTACCATGTAACCACCATTACATCAATTTGTACATGTGATATAAAATTACATAGATAGTGCCTAAGGCATTTGACTGCTAACCAGAAGACTGGCGGTTCAAACCCAGCAGCCACTCCTCGGAAGGAAGATGGGGCAATCTACTTCCATAGTGATACTGTCTCGGAAACCCAAGGAGGGGTTGCTATGAGTCGGGTCCAACTCGACGGCACATAGCAACAACAACGTACATGCATACATGTACACATAAATAAGTACATGTAAAAACTAGTGAAATCTGAATCTGAATATATGAAATTTCTGAATCTTATTAAAGTTTGAATTGTACTAATGCCATCTCCTGATTTTGATATTCTTCTATAAATTATGTAAGATGTTACTATTGGGAAAAACTAGGTGTGAGTGTATGGGGCCTTTCTGTATTATCTTTGTGTCACTTCCTGTGAATCTATAATCATTTACAAATAAGAAGTTAATTGAAACATATTCTTTAGCCTTGTTATTGTTGTTGTTAGGTACTCGCCAGCTGATTCTGACCATTATAAACCTGTAAACAACACAATGAAACATTGCCTGGTCCTGCGCCTTCCTCAAAATCTCACTATGTTTGAGCCCATTGTTAAATCCACTTGTCAACCCATCTTTTTGAGGGTCTTCTTCTTCTCTGATGACTTCTATTTACCAAGGATTATATCCTTTTCCAGGCACTGGTCCCTGCTGATAACATGTCCAAAGTACACCAGGCAAAGTCTCACTCTTTGCTTCTAAGGAACACTCTGGTTATTCTTCTTTCAAGACAGATCTGTTAATTCTTCTGGGAGTCCATGGTGCATTTAATATTCTTCTCCAACACCCTAATTCAAAGGCATCAATTGTTCAATCTTTGTTCACTGACCAGCTTCTACATGGACATGAGGCATTTGAAAAGACCACAGTTTGGATCAGGGACACCTTAGGCTTCAAAGTAATATCTTTGTTTTATAACATTTCAAGGAGATCTTTTACACCAGATTTGCCCAGTGTAATATGTCATTTGATTTCTTGACTGCTGCTTCCAAGGACATTGATAGTGAATCCAAGTAAAATGAAATCCTTGATTAAATGAATTAATACATGTAAAATGCTTAGAACAGTTCTTGGCACTTAGTAGTATGTATGGGTTAGTTATCATTATGCATATTATTATTATTATTATGCTGATGAATTTAAAATCTTATTTATTTTCATATGTAGGTATCTGTCATTTCCTTTTGAAAAATTCATTCAGATAGCCATGGCTATGCATTCCTGATAGCCACTTACAACTTCCAGGACTTGTAGGGAGATGATTACTTACAAGCAGTTTACTAAGACATTTGATTATCCCAAGGGCCAACTGACTCTAAGAGAAGCATAAAAACCTATAAGTAAAAGATTTTTCTCTGTTAACAGAGTTTTGGCATCATCTTAATCCAAACAAAATAAAAGAACTGCATTTCTAAAATAACAAAAAGGAAAAGAAAAGAAAACAAATCCTTGACAATTTCAGTATTTTCTCCATTCATCATGATGTCGCTTTTTGGTCTAGTTGTGAGTTTTTTATGTCCAGTTCTTTATGTTGAAGTGTAATCCATACTGAAGGCTGTTGTCTTTGATCTTTATCAGTAAGTGCTTCAGTCTTCTTCACTTTCTGCAAGTAACGTTGTGTCATCTGCATAACACAGGTTGTTAACGAGTCTCTGATTTTGATGCTACATTTTTCTTCATATAGTGCAGTTTCTGGAATTATTTGCTCAGGGTACAGACTGATTAAGTGTGGTGAAAAGATACAAACCTAATGTACATCTTTCCTGATTTTAAATGGTGCAGTATCTCCCCCCCTTCCTTTTTTTTTGGTGTTAGTGTTGTGGTAGTTATGTTTGTATGTCAACTTGGCTGGTCCGTGGTTTTGAGTGACTTGGCAGCTGGACATCATTGTTCCCCATGATGAGATTGTAATTACTTCCATGGTTGAATCTTCTGTGAGCACCTAATCAGTTGAAAGGGGGTTGCCTTTGAGGTATAGCCTGCTTCCAGTGTATGTGGAGAAGCTTTTAGAAAGGTCTCTAGATTTTGGCACATTTGAATCCTGCATTTGGCTGAATCTCCATATCAGTTCCTGGAATTGACCCAATGGCCTGCCATGTTGCCTGCCGATTTTGAGATTGTTCTTGGACTTGAACCAGTGGCCTACTCTTTTGCCTGATGATCTTGGGATTGTGCCATTTTGCCCACTGACTTTGGGTGCATCAGCCTCAACAACCTACAGTTGCTTGAGTTAAAGGGAGGCCTCCAGCTCCAGTGGGCCTAGAACAAGAGGTAGAGCTGAAGCCCAAGGTCGAGAAGCCTTTACTGAGCTCCTTGAGCTGGCACTCTGAATTTGGACTTCTAGCCTCCTAAACTGTAAGAGAATAAATTCCTGTTTGTAAAGCCCTCTATTTGTGGTATTTCTGTTAGAGAAGCACTATAGAACTAAGACAAGTGTTCTGGAATTCTTGTCATGCACAAGGTTATCCATAAGTTGTTATGATCCACACAGTTGAATGCCTTTGCATAGTCAATAAAATACAAGTAAACATTTTTCTGGTATTCTCTGCTTTCAGCCAAGATCCATCTGATATTAGCAACAACACCCCTAGTTCCAAATCTTCTTCAGAACCTGCCTGAATTTCTGGCACTTCCTAGTCAATGATGCACTGCTGCAACTCTTTTTGAATAATATTTAGCAAAATTTTACTGCATATGATATTAATGGCATTCTATAATTTCTACATTCTGTTGGATCACCTTTCTCTGGAATGGACACAAATATGTATGTCTTCCAGTTAGTGGGCAAGGTGGCTGTCTTCCAAATTTCATGGTGGAGAAGAATGAGCACCTCCAGTACTACATTTTCTAAAACATTTAAATTGATATTCCATCAATTCCTGGGTTCTTGCTTTTTACCAATGCCTTCAGTGCAACTTGGACTTCTTTCAATACTGTCAGTTCTTGATCATATATTACCTCATAAAATGACTGAATGTTGACTGGTTCTTTTTGTTACCTTGACTCTGTGTATTCTACCTCTGCTTTTGATGCTTCCTGCATCGTTCAATATTTTGCCCATAGAATTCTTCAATATTGCAACTCTAGGATTACCTTTTTCTTCCATTCTTTCAGCTTGAGAAAAGCTGAGTATGTTCCCTTTTGGTTTTATAACTTCAGCTCTTTGCACTTTTAATTATAATACATTACTTTGTCTTCTCAAGTCACTCTTTGAAATCTTCTTGTTCAACTCTTTTATTTCATCATTTCCTCCATTCTCTTTAGCTACTCTAAGTTCAAGAGTTTCAGTCTGTTTTCCTGTCTTTTTAATGACCTTTTGCTTTCTTCATATATGATGCCCTTGATATCATCTCAAACCCACCTGATCTTTGGTCATTAGTGTTCAGTGTGTCAAATCTATTCTTGAGATGGTCTCTAAATTCAGGTGGGATATACTCAAGGTCATATTTTGGCTATTATGGACTTGTCTTAATTTTCTTTAGCCTCAACTGGAACTTGTATATGAGCAATTAATGGTCTGTTCCACGGTCAACTCCTGGCCTCCTTCTGACTGATGATATTGAGCTTCTCGATCATCTCTTTCTACAGATGTAGGTATTTTAATTTCTGTGTCTTCCATCTGGTCATGTCTGCCATGCATAGTCACTATTTACATTGTTGAAAAAGGGTATTTGCAATGAATAAGTTGGTCTTGCAAAATTTCATCTTGATAGCCAGATCATTTCTATTACCAAGGCCATATTTTCTAGCTACTGATAAGGAGTTCTAGTGGTGTATTTGTCAATACATTTTACTGTTAAACAAATAGTTGGCTGCTTCAACCTGCCAGACACTCTGTGGGAGAAAGATGAGACTGTGTACATCCATAAAGATTTATAGCCTTGGAAACATTATGGGGAAGTTCTACTCTGTCCTATAGGATCCCTAAGAGTCAGAATCAACTTGATGGCGGTAGGTTTGTTTGCTTGTTTGTTTTTGGATACTTATGCTTTGTTTCCAATTTCTGTATTGCAATTATCAGTAATTATCTTTGCATTTTGATTGCATGTTTGATGAATTTCAGTCTGAAGAAATTGGTAAAAATCTTCAATTTCTTCTTTTTGGCATTAGTGGCTGTGCATAAATCTGAATAATAATCACATTAACTTGTCTTCCTTGTAGGAATATGGATATTGTTCTATTACTGACAGTGTGTACTTTAGAATAGATTTTGAAATATCCTTTTTAATGATGAATACAATACCATTCCTTTTTGATTGTCATTCCTGCCATAGAAGGCCATATTGTCTGATTCAAAATGGCCAATACTAGTCCATTTCAGTGCACTATTGCCTAGAATATTGATCTTTGTGCATTTCATTCATATTTGATGACTTCTAATTTTCCTCGATTCATTTTTCATACATTCCACATTTCAATCATTAGTGGATGTTTGTAGCTGTTTCTTCTTTTTCATGCTACATTATCAGCAAATGAAGGTTCTGAAAACTTTACTCCATTCATGTATTTAAGATCAACTCTACTTTGAGGAGGCAGCTCCTTCATAATCATATTTTGAATGCCTTTTAACCTGAGAAATTAATCTCTGTCTCTATATCAGATAGTGTCCCACTGCTATTCATAAGGTTTTCACTGGTCAAAAGTTTTCACAAGTAGATGGACAGAGCCATCCTCTCGGGTTGTCTTAGTCTGGAAGCTCTGCTGAAATGTGTCCACCATGGGTGACCCTGCTGGTATTTGAAATAGTGTTGGCATAGCTTCAAAGATCACAGAAACACTAACACAACTGGATCAACAAACAGCATCATGACAAATGGAGAAAATATTGAAATTGTCAAGGATTTCATTTTACTTGGATCCACAAGTAAAATCCACAAGTATGCCCATAGAAGCAGCCATCAAGAAATCAAACAATGTATTGCATCAGACAACTCTGCTGCAAAAGATCTCTTTAAAATATTCAAAAGCCAATATGTCACTTTGAAGACTAAGGTGTGCCTGACCCAAGCCATGGTATTTTCAATCACTTCATATGTATGTGAAAACTGGACAATGAATAAGGAAAACTGATGAAGAATTGATGCATTTGAATTACAGTTTTGGAGAAGAATATTGAATATACCAATGACCTCCAGAAGAACAAATATGTCTTGGAAGTAGTTAGGGGCAAGGATAGTGAAACTTAGTCTCATGTACTTTGGACATGTTATCAGGAGGGACCAATCTCTGGAGAAGGACATTATGCTTGGTAAAGTAGAAGATCAACAAGAGGAAGACGACTCTCAACTAGATGGATTGACATAGTGGCTGCAAGAATGGACTCAAACATAGCAATGAATGATGATGCAGGACTGGGACTTGTTTTGTTCTGTTGTACATAGGATCACTATGAGTAGAAATCATTTTGAAGGTACCCAATAGCAACAACACAGTAGTTCAGATTGATGCATTTTATTCTCATGAATTGTTCACAAATTTACTTATCTTCTTTTTAAAATATGTTTATACATTAAACTACACAATGTGGTAGCATTCTAGAATAATTCAAAGCAAATCAGACATAAAAAGAAGCAAAATAAATTGAATTATTAACACTCAAGTTGACCAAATGATATTATTATTTCATCCATTGTTGTTGTTGTTGTTATTTGCCATCAAGTCAGCCCCGACTCATAGCGACCCCTCCTTGGGTTTCCGAGGCAGTATCACTATGGAAGTAGGAACGCCCAACCTTCCTTCCGAGGAGTGGCTGGTGGAACCCACCAGCCTTCTGGTTAGCAGTCAAGTGCCTTAGGCACTATGCTACCAGAGCTCCTATTTCATCCATACATCAGTCAATCCATTCATCCATCCATCCACCATTTATTGAGAAAGCCCTGGGCTGTATGCTTTTTGATATTATACATTGGTGTGTGGTGTAGCCTGCTGTGCCTTTTTCTAATTTACACAAAGTTCCCTATGCACCAGCATTAGTTCAGAACATCGATGTATACCAGGAAGTGACAGTAGTAATTATCTGAAAAGTGTTTGTTATTAAAAAGACTTTTCCTATGTTTGACACATTATGTTAAACTACAAAAGTGTTAACTTTTATTGTGAAACACTAGAATTTGTCATAAATGTTGATGAAAAGAACAGTTACAATGTCCAATGATCAGTGAATGTAGTCGTGGGACTTTGTTATTCATCAGCAAATAATTTTACGTGCCTATAGCATGTTCTAAGGTGCTCTCATGGTACAGTGCTTAAAGCATTTGACTGATAACCAGAAGGTTGGTGATTCAAATCCCCCAGCCGCTCCATGGAAGGAAGACGGGACAGTCTACTTCCATAAAGATTTTGCAATTTGGAAAACCAATGAGATTCTCTGTGAATCAGAATTGACTCAATGGCAGTATTTTTTTTTTTTTTTTTTTTTTTTTAAAGCATTCTATGAGCCAGAGTTGACTTAATGGCAACAGTTTTGGTTTGGTTTGGTTTTATAGCATGCCAAGATCTGTTTTTGGCAATAGGACAAGGAACAAAAGAGATATATTTCCTCCTGCTTTGCCATTGCATGTGTTGTATTTCTGAATATTTTGAAAAATCATGAACATAATTAATTACATTTATTTTGACTTAAAGGTCTTTTATTAAGTGCACAGTTCTGGGTGGCAATGGAGAAGATGGTGATAGGACATGCAAAGATGTTTAAGACTAACTCTGTTCTTAAGAAGTTTATGGTATTTTTAAAGAAGACATGCTTTCATAAAGAAGAAATACAGGGAAAAATAATAAAGCACCAAAAAACATGGTTTAGATAAAGCATTTAGAGGGAGAAGTAATTGTTGATACCTATGGTAATCAAGCAAATTTTTCTGAAACAAAGAAGACCTGAGCTGGAATGGAAAGGATTTATAGATACACATTCTGCTCCAAAATGTCTCCTTGATTATGTCTTTGTGTGGCAGAGCCCGGCTAGCTGTTTCCCAAATTTATTTTTCTCTGTCTTTTGAGAACACAGCTAGAAATCATATACAGCATTTCCAGGCATGGTCTATAGCAACATCTCATTTGATCCTCCATTTCTCTTTTTCCTCCATCTGCTGGTTGGATGTTGAAGCCAAGAGCCACTGTGGAAGCCAGATGTTGACAAGATAGAGCCCTTATTAGGCTGACTCTCTGAAAGGCTCTCTGGAGCCCTTGTCTTTCACTCTCCACCCTACACCAACTACTGGTCTTTACTTGAGGAAAAATCAACTTTATCACCTTTATACAGGTTTATCTGTCACGGTAGTTAGCTTTAATTTAACTTATACACTATGTAACATGACCAGATTGAGTTTGTTTTTTGATTAAAAAAAAAATTATTTCTTTTAGGTGTTTAAGCAGTATATCAGTAAATAAAACACAGTATACAAACTCTGAATCAACCAAAAATATCCAATTCACAATTTATTTGGGAGAGAGATATTCATTAATAAAACAAAACAAAACAAAAATACCAAACTCACTGCCATCAAGTTGATTTCAACTCATAGAGACCGCCCACTGGGCTTCTGAGGCTGTAGATTTTTATGGAAGTAGATTGCCCCATCTTCTTCCTGTGGAGCAGCTGGTGAGTTATGAACCACTGACCTGGTTAGCAGCCAAATACCATATCCACTATGCCACCAGAGCTCTTCATATTCATTATATATAACATTATTGTTGTTGCTGTTGTTATATGCCGTCGAGTCAGACCCGACTCATAGCGATCCCTCCTTGAGTTTCCGAGGCAGTACCACTACGGAAGTAGATTGCCTCATCTTCCTTCTGAGGAGTGGCTAATGGGTTTGAACCACCAGCCTTCTGGTTAGCAGTCAAGTGCCTTAGACACTATGCTACCAGAGCTCCTAATATTATTATATAATAAAAAATAATAATAATCAATACTCATTAATAGATTCCCATAAATTCAGAACGGTAGATTTTATTGTATAGATCTTTTGTCTTACAGATATGGATACAAATGCCTAAGATCTTAGCTGGGGTGGATGTTAGTGTGTCTAAATGTATGCTAGGGTGTGTGCAACTCCTGACACCTAGGCTGTGGCACTTTCCATTATGTTAAATAGTTTAAATCAAATCTAAATTCTAATGTCCCTTAAAGTATCCTTAGCAAAAATGAAACAAAAAAATCAGTTTGGTCATCATATTTTAAAAATAAATTTCTATATTTAAAACATTATTGCCATCTCTACTTTATCTTCCCTGGCTACAGTAATCCCAGTTCCAAAAAATTCTTTGACAGATAAAACTTCCAAACCAAAACCAAACTCACTTCCATCAAGTTGATCCCAACCCATAGCCACCCGTCCTTGGGTTTCAGAGGAGGTATCTCTACTGATGTAGATTACCCACTCTTCCTTCTGAGGAAGAAGTGCTAACCACCCTTCTGGTTAGCAAGCAAATACCTTAGGCACTATGCCACGAGATCTCCTTCAGATAAAGCTTACTTTATTACAAATACAATTGTTTACAAGTTTCCATTTGGTCTGAGTCGAGCTCTGTCACTTACTTTAGAGGTACTAGACAGTCATGTGGGTGATTTCTTACACACAGCATGAGTGAATAGACAGCATTTAATGGCATATAGGCTATAGTGTGGATTCACATGCAGGGAACTCTGCAGATGTTCCCTAAGGTGGAAAATACTCAAAGTAGCCATGGACAGCAATGATGGACTCAACCATACCAGTAATGATTGTTAGTATGGTGCAGAACTGGGCCACATTTTGCTCTGTTATACATAGGATCATCATGAGTTGTAGCCAACTCAATGGTACCTAACAACAATGGCGGTATCAATACTAACTCTTGACCTTTGGAAACAAATGAACCTATAGGTGGTGAGGTGTAGTTTGAATTTTGGGGAAAGAAGTGTTGAATAGAAAAAGCAAGTTTCAGCACATTTATCCACCTTTTATTTCATCTTGTGTGAATGATCACACTTTCTCCTCTTTGTCTTGTAGTACCTCCTTGTTTACCCTTGTTTACCCATAGTCACACTGCTCACACTGATTTAAATGACTCCAGCAATTTTTTACCCCTGACAAATCCCAACATCTTTCTCCAAGATATGAACAAAGTTAAAGATAAATTTCAATACCTTTTGAGTTCTTGTCAGCATTCTTGGGAACACTTCAAAAGTCTCTGTAATAATTAATGAAACAATCATGGAGATTTTCTTTAGAGATAATTTTGCAAGTACAGATTTTAACTAAGAAGGTTTTGTTTCTTGAGTTCTCCTAGAAACACAGTGGAAAATAATATGGGTTTAGGCTATGGAAGCATTTAATTTTTGATGTGTCAGTTGGGTTCAGGTCTTGCTGCCTTTCCACGAGTCACTCAAAGAGTTGAGGACAGATAGGATAGACAGATATTCCTCATGTCTTTGTTCCGAGAAAAATTACTGCCAAAACCATATCCTTTTAAAATCCTGCATCTAAGAGGATACCTTGTGCTGCAGCATTAATTAGGACTTGCACCTTCCAATGACCAGCCCCCTAACTTGCTGCTACCATGTAGTCAGATCCAACCTGGGACCAACTCTGCCAGGTGAACCATAAAAAGAGGCATGCTTTTTTTTTTTCACCCAAGTGGAAAGATGCTTATGCTAAGCTCCTCTGTGCTAGAAATTCACTCTTGCATATCTCATGTCTATCAGTGACACCTCCAAGGATTTCATTTCTTTAGACCCTAAGAGATCTTTGAGGAGATAAAGAGTGCGGATTATCAGGCAGTCACTTGAAGAACAATAGACGAAAGCAGAGACATCAGAACACACACCAGTGCTCAGACATCAATGCTTTTGTTACATTAGATCAGGGTAATTTTCAAATGTTGTAATTTGGCTAATTGGATCTTCAAATAAATGAGAAAGTTCACCTCAAACAAACAAACAAACAAAAAAGAACTTTCACACAGAACTGATTGCTTTTCTTTGTAGTTACTCTTCTCGGAGTATTGTGTGTGTTTAATGCTCTACCTTTTGTTTTCCTAGCCCTGTAGAAAATGTGCTACTCTCTGCTGATTTCCTATGATAGCTTTGCTCACTGAGGCAGAGCAGCCCCTGGAACTGTTCAATACATCTGACTGGCAGCTATCCTCATGTGTACCTGAAAGACCCTGAAAACACACTCCTTCCCTCCCTATTCCTAAGGTATGGCTGGAGTTAATGAAAATTTATTAATTTCATCTGTTTAAATTTAATATCATTAAATACAGTCACATAGTTTTTCCAAACATAGAGCAATTTTTCTAACTTTATAAGCTAAATTAAGTAATCAAGTTATAAATAACTTATTTGCTAAATCATTTTAAGATTTTCTTCTTTGCCTTTTAAATGAAGGTGGAGAAACATGTTATATTTTTAAGACAAAGGAAATTGATGTTAATTTCATAAAAAGTTGTGAAAATATAAAAGCTGTAATATTGGAAACTAGGGTTACTGTATTGTTCTAGTTAAACTGACTTGTATTTAATGAGAAGACAATGTCATAGATAGTAATCAAAGATAATCTAAAATTACTCATTTATCTTTTGTAATGTGAAAAATGTCAAATCCTATGTGTAGCTAATCAATAAAGAATTGTTAATATCGATGATGACCAAACCTTGCCATGCTTGGGTGTGAATTAAAGTGGAAAGATTAGCAACTATAAGGAGTAATATGTGATTAAGATTATCACTAGAACTACTGCCCATTCTTTACAAACAGAGCTGACACAAAATTTACCCCCCATCTTTATTTTCACTAGTCAATACCAAATGCATTTCCATGGGATTCTTATGTCCTTTTACTATATATAGATAGATGGATAGCTGTCAACATCTTTCATTATGTACAACAGAATGAAATGTTACCCAGTCCTGCTTTATTCTCATAATTGTGACATGTTTGCCAATATGTTTGAGTCCATCTTTATGGTTATTATGCCAATCTACTTTACTGAGGGTCTTACTCTCTCTCACTGGTCTTTCATTTCAGCAAAAATGATGTCAATCCTCTCTGAACTTCTTTGTCCCTGACCAAGTTCCGTCCCTCTAATCCTCAAATCTGACTATGTTGCCTTCTATAGCTATTGCTCCATACTTAGCCAACTCCCTTACATTCTCATCTTTACCCCCCAGAGCTCCCTTCCTCTTCTTGCTTCAAATGAAGTCTCCTCTGAGACACAACAACTTCTGAAGTACTTTCAAGCAGGTGCTCTTAATTGGGAGCTGATATGCTTGGTGCTTGCTGTCTTTTCTATACATTACTCTTCCACCATCTTATAAACTCCTCTGTCTTTTGTGTTACATTTCACCACACTGTACTCTCTCTCTTCTCCCTATGGTATCGCCTACTTCTTTTATTGAAAACACTAACATCCAATTTGAAAATTACTCTTATGAATTGTCCTACTATCACTCTGGGAGATGCAATGTTCTATAGATAGTTTATCCCATACCATGGTTCCAAAACCATAGTTCAGTTGCTCAATCTCTTTATCTCCAGTGAGGAGATTGCAACTTAGACCTTATCAACAGCCGTAAATTCTCCGCCCAAACCACAATCTTACCTCTCTAACCATAATATCCTCTTTCAGCTTGCTTGTTTAACTGTTTACTGTATTCTATGCTTGTACAGCATCTAAACTCAACTCACTGACACTGAGTTGGATCTGACTCATAACGACCCCTCCTTGGGTTTCTGAGGTGGTATCACTACAGAACTAGATTGCCCAACCTTCCTTCCAAGGAGTGGCTGGTGAGTTTGAACTGCCAGTCTTCTGTTTAGCAGTCAAATGCTTTAGGCACTAGGCTACCAGAGCTCCTTGTACAGCATCAGGACCTATAACATATTGACCATTTCATTTTCTCTCTATTTATCAGTTCCCTTCACTATTATGTTTATCTGTTTTCAGCTTAATCTCCTGGGGTGGTTGCTAAAGGGGCAAAGAAGCTGCACCTTCTGACATCCTTCACACCCACAAAAGGAACACAGAATCACCATCAATAGCCCAAGTCCTATTCCTGAGAGGCCAGACATGCTGCCTCCCTCCAGCCCTTTCAAAAACCCTGACATTAACTGTTCCTCCCACAGCACTCACCACCTTTCTGCTGGGTTCGATAATTCACTGCAGTGGTCACACATAACTCAAAGATTATGGGGTTTAGTAGGGAAGCAACAGGCTACAATTCAAGTTCAGGAACATGCTCAGTCTCTCTCAGTCTACCATCTCTCAGCTGACAGTCTCTCTCAGTCTCTCTCCCAGCAGTGTGTGACTCTCGGTGTCTCTCTCTCAGCAGTGCATGTCTCTCAAGGTTTCTCTCACATCTCTCTCTCAGCAATGTGTGTCTCTTGTGTCTCTCAGCTGGCAGTGAGATACTCCTTCTGCCTCTAAGAGGGCTCCTTTTGAGCCTGGCAGAGTGGCAAACTAACCAATCCCAACATCAGAATGAGAGAGAGCAAATTTCCCAGAAAATTACTTTGTGTTGCTCCCAACAGAAATACCCCAGGTGGATAACTTTAACAATCTGGAACTATTCAGTTGCTCACAGCAAATTCCACCACAGAGTTTACAAAAAATTACAGCTAGAAAAGCCACACTATGTAATTTACTACACTGCAGTGGTGTAAATAGTTTGTACTGAATCACTAACTGAGAGGTTGGCAATTTGAATCCGCCCAGTGGCACCAAGGAAGAAAGGCCAGTGCTTCTGTGAAGATTGTGTTATTGTTGTTATGTGCCGTGGAGTCAGACTCGACTCATAGCCACCCCTCCTTGGGTTTCTGAGGTGGTATCACTTTGGGAGTAGATTGCCCAACCTTCCTTCTGAGGAGTGGCTGGTGGGTTTGAACTGCCAGCCTTCTGGTTAACAGTCAGGTGCCTTAGGCACTATGTTACCAGAGCTCCCTCTGCACTGTCGGGAAAATTACAGAGCTCAGTTCTACTCTGAACACATGAAGTGAAGTCACCATGAGTTGGAGTTGACTTAAAAGCAACAGGTTTTTTTTTTTTTTTTTTTCCTTGTTTTGTTTTCAGCTTATATTCTGTGGTCTGTCATATCAAAAACCTGCCAGCTAATGCCGTACAAAGGGTAGTGGTAGTTCAGTGGTTGGATTCTTGCATTCCCTTCAGGACACTAGGTTCAATTCCTGGCCAGTGTACCTCATGTGCATCTATTAGTCATCTGTGGCATGTAGCTACCAGCCATCTGTCAGTAGAGGTTTGCTTGTTTGCTATGATACTGAACAGGTTACAGTGAAGCTGCCAGACTGAGACAGACTAGAAAGGAAATCTTAGCAATCTAATTCCAAAACTCTGAAAAATCATCTCATGAAAACCCTATAGATCACAACAGCCGGA
Organism: Orycteropus afer afer; assembly: GCF_000298275.1. Taxonomy (NCBI): domain Eukaryota; kingdom Metazoa; phylum Chordata; class Mammalia; order Tubulidentata; family Orycteropodidae; genus Orycteropus; species Orycteropus afer. Next base: position 4,539,174 of record NW_006921621.1, read on the forward strand.
TCCTGTCATGTGTGGGGTCACTGTGAGTCAGGGACTGACTTGATGGTAGCTAATAACAGTAATAATACCATATAATTTCTTGATCCTCTGTCTTGTCATTCCATTCTTTTGTTAAAATCCCTGTTCTGTTTTAGAATAGTTCTTAATGCCTATATCAAGAAGCTAAGTGCTATTGAAGAAAACCCCACAATAGGGTAAATTGGTTCTACTTAAATTTTTAATCAGTGTACTGTTTAAAGTGCTACTAACAATATTATTTTATTTCACTCTCCCATTCTCCATGACAACTGTTTCAATCCTTTTCTGGACTCCTCAAACCTATGACTCTGGTCCCCACTCTCTTAACTTACCATTTTACAGAGAAAATAGTCACCATCTTTTCCATCTCAAGCATTAGAACCTACTGGCATTTATCATCAATCTATCCTCTTTTCTTCTATTACTTTAGAAGAATCCCCCTTTTCTTACTAATCTGTCCCTGGTTTTGAGCTCATCTTCTCCCACTTTCTCAGAACCTCCCTGTCTCTATTTTCCTTGCTTACAATTCAGCCTCTCTCTTTCCAATAATTCCTTCCTATTGCCTTTTCAAATTCTGATGTTCCCACTACAAATAAGCACTGAACCATTCATTTGTTTCCTCTAGAGGCAGACTCACCTCTTTCTCTTCACACACAAACTTTGCAAAAGTCTTGTCTAATATTGTCTTCTTTTTAATGAATCCAGTCACCCGACAAACATTTATTTAACAGCTATTAGATGCTATGCTGTGTTCTAAAACTGGTTTGAGAGTTATGCTTATCAAGACAGTGTAAAGAATCCAAAATGATTTTTTGTCAAACTTAATTGACATTCTTCTATCAAAACTTATGCCAAGATATAACCATAGTGATTGTAAATAATGGCTTCTTCATGTCTCTCATCCAGATTGGCATATTCCTATTTTCCTATGTCAATCAGCTATAACTCTGACAGCAAACTCAATCTATGTCTGTGTCAGTCTTATTCTTTATTCTGGCTCATTTATGTTATATGCTCCCTACGTTCTCTGAACCACAAGACCGAATCTTGAGATATCCTACTCTCTTGCTCTCTGTAAATATTGCTGGCACAACATCATAAAAATGTGAATTGAAAGTAATTCTATATTCAAGACCATCATATGCCAAAGTATAGGTTACTCTACCATTATATATCAGAAATATCAGAAATATATAATTATAATATATAAATCTGAAGGGTTTAGGTGAATCTCCAATACTATCTTAGGTCATACTAGTTACTCCTGGGAAACACTAGAGCTCTATGATTCCTTGTTTTTGAGAACCCAATTCTTTAATGTTACTTTAGGACTTCTCAGAATCCCAAAGCTATGTACCTCTATTAAAGGAAAGAATTTCTTCATGATTCTGACATCATTACTTTCATAAAAGGAATATATCCTGGGTCTTTTTCTTCAATAGTCTGCCTTGTTTTATAGCTCAGGACACAAATGGCTTAATGATAAATAGCATCCTTCCAGAAAACATAATTGCCTTCCCTTAGATGACACTATAAGGCCCTAATGGTGGGGTATTTCAGGACAATGGCAAGCCAAAGTAAGAAATATTTTTAATTTGATGGAGGACATTTAGTGTCGTTCAAATTATAACTAATAAACCAACTATGATAATTTTAACCTCACTAGAACATTAAATACAATAAAACACAAAGGAACACATGAGAAAAAGCCCCAAACTTAAGCATTATGGGAATATGTTAAATATGTGGGCTCTGCAAAGCCACACTGCTGTTGTATACTGTTGAGTCAATTCTGACTCACTAGTGACTCTCTGAAACAGAATAAAGTTGTCCTATGGGGATTTCTAGGCCACCTTTATGGGAACAGATTACCAGGTCTTTTTTCCACAGAACCACTGGTAGGTTTGAACAACCAACCTTTTGGTTAGCAGCCAAGTGCTTAATCACTGTGCCATCAGAGATCCTTCTCTAAAGCCATTCAAGAGTGTATTTTATTAAAAAACATATCATTATAGACATTGGAAAAGTATTCACAATCCTTAGTGTGCTGGACCCTATATAAACTACATTTTTCTGTAGGACATTGTGATAGTTGGAGCTGTGTGTCAACTTGGCTGGACCACAATTCTGTGTGGTTTGAGCTGTTGTGGTGTGGTTTTTCCCATGATGGAATCAGATGACTATGTTTTGAGTGGTCAATCTGTTGAAAGGGAGTTTCCCTAGTGGTGTGGCCCAGTATATGTGTGGACATCCTGGGAGAGGAGACATACTTCTGTGGATCGGGATTCTGTTGTGCTGCCTACAACTGTCTGTGAGTGAACAATCCACCATTCAGCCTGGAGATCTTGGATTCGTCATTCATTGGAGTCAACAGCCAGTGTACTGCCTGCCAGCCTTGAGCTCCTCAGCCCCTGTGGCTGCAAGAGTTGGGAAAAGCCTCCAGCTTGACATGGAAAAGCCTCCAGCTTGACGTGGAAAAGCCTCCAGCTTGACATTTGATCCAGGAACTTTGGACTTGCCAGCTTCTATGAGTGTGTGAGCCATTTTCCTAAGATAAATCTCTCTCTTTCTTTCTTTCTCTCTCTGTCTCTCTCTCTCTATATATATATATGTATATATATATTGTATAAGCTTTACTGGTTTTGTTTCTTTAGAGAACCCAGTCTAACACAGACATCATCAACAAAAAACTTCCTCAAAACCAAAATTCATTTTAAAGTAAGTTGGACCATATAACATTGAGGTCATATGGTTGAAGCAGAACAGCAGTCTTCTGAAACTTTCTTCTGGAAAATCACTAATTATTGCCTGATTTGTTCAGCTTTTGATCATATGTGCCCAGTAGAGTGGGTCCACATAGAACAAAATGACTGCTTTGCTCATTCACTCTACTGCTGTGGATGTGACTGGGTGAGGACTCTTTGTGGACCAGCCATTAGAAGATAGCCCAGAAAATCCATTACAGAGGATTATATGAGATCAGCTATCAAAAGTTTTTTTTTTTAGCATATGTCTAGAACATGGTAAGAACTTGATAAATGTATAAATTTTGGATTAAAAAACCAAAACATTATCTCATAAAATGCAGCATATGAACTTGGACTTGAAAGATGACATTTCAATAAGCCTACCTTGCCATATTTGTACACAGCAACTCTCACAGAATGGTTTGTACATACATATAAAATAGTGGTTAGGGAACTACTAGACTCTAATATACAAATGTTGAGATTTCAGAGGTTTTCCCCATTAATAGCTTATTTATTGTTCACAAAAAGATTCAGTGCAGGTGTTCCAGATTGGTGAATGGGTTTCCTTCCATGTGATTCAAAGATCCAGCCTCACACTGTCCTGTGGCCATGCTATGTCCTGGGCCTTGGAATCTTCCATCAGCTAGTAGATGGGGAGAAGGGAGGTAGAAAAGGGATATTCACCCTTAATAATCTGGAAGTAGCATGTACCATGTTTTATAATATTTCATTGGCAAGAGCTAGTCATATGGCCCCTTCACTTGCAAGGAAACTAAGAAAAATACTCCCTGACTAAGCAATTGATTCTTGTGATTACTCTGTTCTGTGAAAAAGGGGTAGAAATTTTTGGTGAATTCTGTTGCAAGATGATCATAGAAATCTCCCAAAATATGAAATTACAGATCTAAGGAAATGGAAATATATTTATATTCATTCAAATATTTGAGTCTCATTTGCCAGGATTGCACAATAGTATCAGTTCTCTGGCTTGGAGTTTTAAATGTTGCCTAAACAAACTGTTAGTAGATCTTATTCTATAAAGCACCACAGCATAGTGGCTAAAGCACTTGACTGCTAACCAGAAGGCTGGCGGTTCAAACCCACCAGCCACTCCTCAGAAGGAAGGTTGGGCAATCCTACTTCCATAGTGATACTGCCTCGGGAACCCAAGGAGGGGTCGCTATGAGTCGGGGCGGACTCGACGGCACCTAACAACAACAACAACAACAACAACATTCCACTTACTCCAGTTGCTAAGGTATTTTAAGGATCTACATTGTTCTTTGATATTTAATAGAATCCTTTTTCATATTCTGAAGCTTGCTTGTAAGCTTATGGCTACTACACATTTAGGCTTGGGGTTGGACTGGGGAGAAGAATCAAATTACTTTTGTTGAAATACAGGTTTGATCCCTCTGTCATTAGATCAGACTCCCAGAAGTTCATCTCTACCTCTGTTTCCTCTAGGCTAGATTACTACAAATCCCTGCTTGCTGGCCACTGACTAAAATGCTCTCTGAACTTGCATTTTTCATGTTCATCTGCTATTCTATCTGCTTATGTAAATGGACCATGTTACATTACCATCAATTCTAGATTATCATTACTACTATATGCTAAGCTCTGGATGAATATCATCATTTAGAGTTCGTATTGTCAGATAGTGTGTGTGCTTATTCAGAGGAATAAAATATTTTAAGGACAAAATGGCATTAAAATGAATGCCAGACCTCATATTTTAGCTCTCCTTCAGTGAATGCTAAGTTAGCACCTGTATTTAATAAGTACATTGGCTTGAAATCTTTCTTAATTTCTTTATATAGAAGTTCTGCCAAACATGATGCATTTTGACTAACTCTTAAGAATGATTAACCCATAGTGTAAACATAAGGGATTTTTGATCTATTTTAATTTACATGCAACATGGCATTATTTTCTTTATTAGCTCATAAACTATACTCACTCTCAAGTTATTATTTTATGAATTCTTCTTGTTTTCCAATTTTGAGGATTTTTTTCCCTTCATATTCTCTGCCCTACTCAGTAATGCAGAGGCTGTGATGCCTTAGAAATAGTTGAATAGTGGTACAAGTGGCTTCTATACTAAAAAACTAAAAGAGGAGTGTTTAAGAGATGCTAAGGGTAGAAATGTGTGTGAGAGATGGAGCTGGGTGGCATAGAAGGTTTTGTGTTCATGCCCTGTCTACTCTTTGATCACATAGGTGAACAAGGATGTTTTATTCACTTTTTATCCTCTGCTTTAATTTTAATGGTAAATATCTACTTAAAAGTACAGACTTGCAAACAAGTAGTGTGTGCAGTTCCTACTGCTTGTCAGGGGCTGGTCATCTATTCAAGGGACAGAAATGCAAACCCTGTGTCCATGACCTGCTGGTGTCACATCTACTGCTGTGCATTCCCTTGTCTTCTGGGCTGGTGAGAAAGACAAATCCCAGGCTTGAGGAGTAGGTACCCTGATGACTTCAAAGTTCATTACGTAATTAATGCTGACATATGACAAATTGAACAGTAAAAACTCCAGCCTTGTAACTAGGTGCTTATTTACAGCTAAGCTCTCTTATTTGATATTACTGACGAATGTTGGGTTGTTGCTGTTGTTGGGTGCCATCGACTCAGCTCTGAGTCATAGTGACCCTATGGAGAACAGACTGAAACATTGCCCGGTCCTGTGCCACCCTCACAATCATTGCTATACTTGAGTCCATCCATCTAGTTGAGGGTCTTCTCCTTTTTTTGCTGACCTTCCACTTTACCAACATGATATCCTCCTCCAGGGAATGGTCCCTTCTGATAACATGACCAAAGTAGGTGAGACGAAGTCTGGCCATTCTTGCTTCCGAGGACATTGTGGCTACACTTCTTCTAGGGCAGATTTGTTGGTTTTTCTGGCAGTTCATGGTGATTTCAGTATTCTTTGCCAATGTCACAACTCAAAAGCATCAACTCTTCTTCAGTCTCCCTTATTATTCATTAGGAGCTCTGGTAGCGTAGTGCCTAAGGCACTTGACTGCTGGCGGTTTAAACCCACCAGCCACTCCTCAGAAGGAAGATGGGGCAATCTACTTCCATAGTGATAATGCCTCAGAAACCCAAGGAGGGGTCGCTATTAGTTGGGTCTGACTCCACGGCACATAACAACAACAACAACAACAAGCTTTCACATGCATATGAGGTTATTGAAAATACTATGGCAACATGGCTTCAGTTAGGCGTACCTTAGTTTTCAAAATGCTATCTTTGCTTTTCAACACTTTAAAGAAGTCTTTGCAGGAGATTTACCAAGTGAAATATGATTATCTGATTTCTTGACTGCGCTTCCATTGGTGTTCATTGTGGATACAAGTAATTAGAAATCTTTGACAACTTCAATCTTTTCTCCATTTGTTGTGATGCTGCTTATTGGTTCAGTTGTGAGGATTTTCATTTTCTTTATGTTGAGGTGTAACCCATACTGCAGACTGTAGTCTTTAATTCTCATCAGTAAGTGCTTTAAGTTTATCTTCACTTTCAGCAAGGAAGGTTGTGTACTCTGCCCATCGCAGGTTGTTAATTAGTTTTCCTCTAATCCTGATGCTGTGTTCTTCTTCATGTAGTCCAGCTTCTAATATTATTTGCTGAGCATACAAATTGAATAAGTATGGTGAAAGGCTACAACCATGACACACACTTCCTGATTTTCAACCATGCAGTATATCCTTGTTGTTTGAACAACAGCCTTCTGGTCTATGTACAGATTCCTCATGAGTGCAAGTAAGTGTTCTGGAATCCCTATTCTTTGCAAGGTTATCTGTAATTTGTTTTGATTCGCACAGTCAAATGCTTTCGCATAGTCAATAAAACACAAGTAAACCTCTTTCTGGTATTCTTTGCTCCTACCCAACGTCCGTCTGACATCAGCAATGATATCCCTGCTCCATGTCCTCTTTTGAATCCAGATTGTATTTCTGGCAGTTCTCTGTCAATATACTGATGCAAATATTTTTTAATTACATTCAGCAAAATTTTACTTGTGTGTGATACTAACAAGCCATTAGATAATTTCCACATTCTGTTGCATCACCTCTCTTTGGAATGGGTACAAATATGGATCTCTTCCAGTCAGTTGGCCAGGTAACTGTCTTCCAAATTACACGGCTTGGACAAGTAAGTGCCTCTCAGGTGGCATCTGTTTGTTGAAATATCTCAGTGGTTATACCATCAATTCCTGAAGCCTTGCTTCTCACCAATTATTTTAGTGTAGCTTTGACCGCTTCTTCAATACCATTGGTTCTTGATCATATGCCACCTCATGAAACAGTTGAACATTGACCAATTCTTTTTGGTACATTGATTCTGTGTATTCCTTCCATGTTTTTTGATGTTTCCTACATCATTCAATATTTTGTCCATAGAATCTTTCAATTTTGCAAATTGAGGCTTGATGGTTTTCTTCAGTTCTTTCAGCTTGAGCAATGCCAAGTATATTCTTCTCTTTTGTTTTTCTAACTCTAGGTCTTTTCACATTTCATTATAATAATTGACTGTCAAGATGCCCTTTGAAATCTTCTCTTTAGTTCTTTTATCTTTTCATTTCCTCCATGTGCTTTAGGTATTCTCCATTGCAGAGCAAGTTTCAGAGTCTCTTCTGACATCCATTTTTTCTTTATTGTCTTCTTTTCCTTTCCTGTCTCTTTAATGACCTTTTTCTTTCTTCATGGAGGATGCTCTTGATGTCATCCCACAATTCGTCTGGTTTTTGGTCACTGGTGTTCAATTCATCAAATCTATTGTTCGGATGGTCTCTAAATTCATGTGGGATATAATCAAAGTCATATTTTGGCTCTTGTGGACTTCTTTTAATTGTCTTCAGCTTTAACTTGAACTTACATATGAGCAGTTGATGGTCTGTTCCACAGTCAGCTCCTGGCTTTGTTTTGGCTGAAGATATTGAGCTTCTCCATCACCTTTTTTCACAGATGTATTTGATCTGGTTCCTGTGTATTCCATCTGGAGAGGTCCACATGAATATAGACAGTGTTTCTGTTGTTGAAAAAGGTGTTTGTGGTGAACAAGTCATTGGTCTTGCAGAATTCTATTATGCAATCTCTGGCATCATTTCTATCACCAAAGCCATATTTTCCAAATACCAGTGATTTTTCTTTATTTCTAACTTTCACATTCCAGTCACAAATAGTTATCAATACATCTTGATTGCATGTTTCGTCAAGTTCAGACTGAGAAGTCAGTGCATAGACTTGAATGGTAGTAGTATTAACTGATCTTCCTTGTAGTTGTATGGATATTACCCTATCACTGACAACATAGTACTTATAGACAATAGGACAGATTTTGAAACATTCTTTGTGATGATGAATGCTATGCCATTTCTCTTCAATTTATCATTCCCAGTATAGTAGATCATATGATTGTCTGATTCCAAATGGCCTAAAACAGTCCAATTCAGCTCACTAATATCTAGGATATCAATCTTTATGTGTTCCATTAAATATTTGACAATTTCAATTTTCCTATATTCATTCTTTGTACATTCCATGTTCTGATTATTAATGGATGTTTGTGGCTGATTATCCCATTTGAGTTATGTCCCATCAGCAAATGGAAGTCCCAAAAGCTTTATTTTATCCACTTCATTAAGGTTGACTACTTGACTACTTTGAGGAGGCCACTCTTCCCCAGTTGTATTTTGAGTACCTTCAGACCTGAGATGCTCATCTTATGGCACTATATCAGACAGTGTTTCAAGGCTATTTATAAAGGTTTTCAGTAATATATTAGACAGTGTTTCACTGTTATTCATAAGATTTTCATAGGCTAATTCTTTTCTTTTCTTTTTTTTAAAATTGTGATTTGGATGAAAGTTCACAGAGAAAATTCACTTTCCATACAGCAGTTCACACACATGTTGTCTCATGACATTGACTACAATTTACCCCAATGCAACAGCTCCCCTCCCACTTCCTCCTGATATTAACCCCTTCCCTGTGTCCATCCCTCCATGCACTCCTGCCTCTTGAGCTGTCTCCTTATGCATAAACAGCCCTTCTTTATCCCATAATTGTTCTCTCCAAGGAGTGTATCTACCTCAGGTACATGTTCAACTCATATGCCTATCTTTGGTTTGGCTGGAAGCCACAGGTGTGGGTTCAATTCCAGACCTGAAGGGCAGCTATGGACTCAGGGGTTCCAATAGGCTTTATCAGAGCAGCAACCTGGTCCATTTTTTTTTTTTTTTCCAAATGATTTTGAGTTTTGTTCCACATTGTTCTTCCTCTCTATCCAGGCACCATCTAGTTCTTCTGGTCTCATAGTCATATGGGCTGAGGATCTCATGGTGTACCACTCACAAGGACTAATTCTTTCCATGAATCTTTGGTTTTCCTCATTCTTCCTTGCTCTGGATGAGGAGAGACCCATTGTTGCAGCTAGATGGCTGTTTGCAAGCTTTTAAGATCCCAGTCACTACTCGCCAAAGTGGGAGGTGGAACAATGTTTTGTGTGGTATGTTATGCCAGTTGAGCTTGATGTCCTCTGGGACTATGGTCCCAAGCTCACAGGTTCAACTACTCGCTCCCTCTGGGTAGCTGGCTGTGACCAAGAAGTGACTACAACCTTGTCCCTTGTCAGCTCTAATATATCCCTGGGAATTCTTACAAAACATACAAATACACTTATAGAACCTTTGTCTACCAACCCTATACATGGTCTTGGGTACACTCCCTGCTGCATAGACATTCCTTATAGTTCACACTGGCTAATTCTTTGAGAAGTAGATGGCCCCTTCCTTTTCCCAAGTCTGTCTTAGTCTGCAAGTGACACTGAATGAGCTATCCCCATATTTTCAATGAGATATCCCAAATTATTGAATATTTTAATCAATGAAGAATTTCTATAACTAAAATGCACTTGCTATCTATATACATTTTTTTCTTTTTGGAATTTAGCTATACTATGGACAGAATTTACATCTATATAAAAAAGCAAGCAATTTGAACTAATACACAAGAAAAATATTAATTGATTTTAAAAAGTAATAATAAATAAGTTAATACAA
>NW_006921621.1:4549468-4557158 GCF_000298275.1 Orycteropus afer afer
ACATATATATATATACACATATATAGGAGCTCTCTCTATATAATTAAAAAAATTTTTTTTTGTGATGTGGGTGCAAATTTACAAAGCAGATTCACTTTACACACAACAGTTCATGCACATCTAGTTTCATGGCCCCTGATTATGATTCCAACCATAAAGAGCTCTCTTTCCTGTGGCTACCGCTTTCCTGTGCCCTTCTTATCTGTGCATTCCTGTCCGTCCAGCTTTCTCTCTATGCAAATGCTGCCCTTCTGATGTTTCATGGCTGTTTGATCTAGGGGGTACATCTCCCTAGGGTAAGTGGGTGCATCTTGCTGGGTAGGTGTTTTGCTCATAGGTCTTTCTACTGTTTGACTGTGGAAAGAAGTGAGTCCAGTTCCAGGTCTAAAGGATTACCCAGGGTCATAATCTTGGGGTTCTCGCCATGCCCTCTCTGACCAGTATTTCTGTTTTTTTGTGTGTGTTTTTGGATTTTCTTCCACGTTTTCCCTCCCACTCTATCCAGGATCTCCAATTTTGATTCTTTTCTGAGTGGTTGGCATTGAAAGCTGGACACCATCTAGTTATTCTGGTTTTAGGGTCATGAAGGCTGAGGTCTCTGTGATCCATCATATCCTTGGACTTATTGCTTCCAAATGACTTTGATTTTCTTCACTTTTCTTTGCTCCAGACAAGGGGAGAACAATAGTTGCATCTTAGAAGGTGCTTGATAGCTTTTAAGATCCCAGTTGCAAATCACAAAAGTAGGATGTAGAATGAGATTTTTATGTACTATGTTGTGCCAATTGAGCATAGTGTCCGTTAGGTCTATGGTCACAAGCCTGCAGGCCCAGTGACTCTCTCCCTCAAGGTCTTTGCTTGTTTCTGAGAAGCTACTCCAACCTTGTCCCCTGTTACTTCTGTATTGTATATGAATATTTTTGTAGCACAAGTACATATATAAGACTATATTCAACCAAATCTATCCTTGGTCATGAGTGTATTTCTGTTCATCTACCTGCACCTGATCTTCTCACCCGTCTGTGCATTCACCCATAGCCTTGTGTTTGCTTCCAGTGGTAATGCAATATTGTGCATGAAATAGTATTTGCCTCTGTTGTCTATATCTTTGGTGCACATTTCTATGTCCTCTTTTTTCCTGTTGTCATTGTCTGTCTCTGTTTCCTTCACCCAAATCAACATATGACTCAGAATTGGTCCAAAATTTTCATTTCCCCTCCCTCCCATCCCCGGTAACCAAGAAAGCAAATTTCCTTCCCTGTGTAAAACTTTCCTTGACTTTTTACAGTAATGGATCAAACAATATTTGTCCTCCTGTGATAGACTTATTTCACTCAGCATAATGTCCTCAAAATTCATCCATGCTATGGGGTGATTTGTGGATTCTTCATTATTCTTCAGTGTTGTGTAGTATTCCATTGTGTGAACTACCATGGTTTGGCTATCTATTCATCTGTTGATGGGCAGTTAGGTTGTTTCCATCTCTTTGCTATTGTCAATTGTGTTGTGATGAACATGGGTGTGCATATGTCTATTTGTGTCATGTCTCTCACTTCTTTAGTATATATTCCTAGTAATGGAATTGCTGGATCAAATGGTATTTCTATTTTCAATTTTTTAAGGAAATGCCATACTGTTTTCCACAGTGGCTTTACCTTTTTACAGTCCCACTAGCAGTATATGAGAGTTGCAATTTCTCCACACTCTCACCAGCATTTGTCTTGTTGAATTTTGCTATTATTTCTGGGGTGAGATGATACCTCATTGTTGTTTTTATTTGCATTTCTCTAATAGCTAATGATCATGAACATTTCCTCATGTGTTTGTTGGCTGCCTGTATATCTTCTTTAGTGAACTGTCTGTTCAGTCCTTTACCCATGTTTGAATTGGATTGTTTATCTTTTTGGTGTTGAGAGATTTTCTATAAATTTTAAAGATAAGTCACTTGTCAGATATGTCATAGCCAAATACTTTTTCCAAATCTGTAGGTTCTCTTTTCATCCCTTTGGAGAAGTCTTTTGATGCATATAAGAATTTAATTTTTAAAAGGCCCTAGAGGCTAAAGCACTTGACTGCTAACCAGAAGGCTGGCGGTTCAAACCCACCAGCCACTCCTCGGAAGGAAGGTTGGGCAATCCTACTTCTGTAGTGATACTGCCTCGGAAACCCAAGGAGGGGTCGCTATGAGTCGGGGCCAACTCGATGGCACATAACAACAACAACAACAACAACAGTCATCTATTTTCTCTTCTGCCGCTTGTGCATTTTGGGTTATGTTTGATGGTCTATTTATGACATAAACTAAGGCCCCTATGTTTGTCCCATTTCATCCTTGATGAACTTTATGGTTTTGGGTTTTACATTTAAGTCTTCATTCCATCTGGAGTTCTTTTTGTGTATGATGTGAGATAAGTGTCTTGTTTCATTTTTCTGCAAATAGATATCCAATTTTGCCAGCACCATATATTAAAGAGGCTATCTCTTGTGGACCTTTGTCAAAGATCACTTGCCTATAGAAGGATGAGTCTATTTCTGGGTTCTTGATTCTGTTCCATTGGTCTATTTGTCTGTCATTATATGAATACCACACTGTTTTGATAACTGTGGCTGTATAGTAGGTTTTGAGGTTGGGAAATGGGAGACCTCCTACTTTGTTTTTCTTCTTCAGTTGTGTTTTGCTTATCTGAGGTCTCTCCTCTTGATATGAAGTTAGTGATTGGCTTTTCCATGTCCTTAAAGAATCTTTGGAAGGAAGATGGGGCAATCTACTTCCGTAGTGATACTGCCTCGGAAACCCAAGGAGGGGTCACCATAAGTCTGGTCTGACTCGACAGCACATAACAACAACAACAACAAAGAATGCTGATGGAATCTGAATCAGGATTGCATCGGGTGTATAGATTGCTGTGGGAAGTATTGACATTTTCACAATATACAGCCTTCCTATGCATGAGCATGCAAGAAGCCATCATATATTTTGCATTGAGACCTACTTATTCACTAATTTCACCACTAATTAAAGGATGAGTGTGTGTGTTCTTACGTGTGTGAAAGAAAATAGTTCATCAGTAATAATCTGAATGCTAGGGTTTGAATTCTCCTTATAGACTTAAAACTGAACAAGGAAACGACTTGGGTGGGTGCTGTTTTTTGTTAGTTTTTAACTTAGTATTCATTTTTAACAAAAGTTTCACATTCATTTAACTTATCAAACCAACCTGCACCCACTGAATTAATTCTGACTCATATTAACCCTATAGGAACAGAGTAGAACTGCTCCATAAGGATTTCCAAGGCTGCAATCTTTATGCACGCAAACTGTCACATCTTCCACCCCATGGATGGTTGGTGGATTCAAACCACCAACCTTTCTGTTAGCAGCCAAGTGCTTAACTATAGCACTGCCAGAGCTTTTTTTATATGTAACTTAAGGAGTCAAATATTCTTAAAAAATTCTTTTCCTTTTCTCTTGCTCTTCAAAAACTGAAATTCTTACTATTTTCCATAATTTTAATATTATGGATTTCTTTGAGTAGATTATTGTGGTGGTTATGTTTGCGTGTTGCCTACTTAATTGCTGCCTTTTGATTTTCCAGGTTTAGGTCTTACATGTCAATGTTCTGTCATGGAAGTAAGGATCTGGCTCTTTCACCAACACTACACTGTCCTAGCTCCAACCATGCAACAACTTCAGATCTCCTTGTCCCTAAACATGATTATCTTGTAGTTCCATTTTGGTTTCTGTTTCTCCTTGTTGTTTGGTGCTGTAGAGTCAGCTCTGACTCACAGTGACCCAATGTACAACAGAATGAAACACTGCCCATCCTGTGCCATCCTCAGAATCTTTGCTACACTCGAGCTCATCATTGCAGCCACTGTGTCAGTCCTTCTTGTTGAGGGTCTTCCCCTTTTTTGCTGACCCTCTCCTTAACCAAGCATGATATCCTTCTCCAGGGATGTTTCCTTTCTGACAAGACCAAAGTATATGGGATGAAGCTAAAGGAGCAGGGAGGCCACATATTCTGACCTCCTCTAACTGCGCAAGAGGAAGACAGAATCACCATCAGTAGCCCAAGGCCTATTCCTGTGAGGCTAGACATGCTGCCTCCCTTCAGCCCTTTCACCAATCCTGACACCAACCAATCTTCCCGCAGCACTCACCACCTTTCTGCTGGGTTCGATAATTCACTGCAGTGGCCACACAGAACTCACAGATTATGGGGTTTATTAGGGAAGAACCAGGCTACAATTCAAGTTGAGGAAAAATGCTCAGTCTCTTTCAGCCCACCGTCTCAGCCAACAGTCTCTCACAGTCTCTCTTCCAGCAGTGCTTGTCCCTTGGTGTCTCTCTCAGCCATGTATGTCTCTTGCTTCTCTTTCCAGCAGTACATGTCTCTCAGGAGTGCGTGTCTCTCAGGAGCATATTTCTCTTGGGAGTGTGTTTCTCTCAGCAGCACGTCCTTCTCAGCCAGCAGTCAGAGAGAGTTCTGCCTCTAGGATGCCTCCTTTTGAGCCTGGCAGAGTGACCAAACTAGCCAATCTTAACATCAGAATTCTAAGCACCCAAGAGACAGTAAACTTCCCACAACATTGCTTTGTGCCACTCCCAACAGTAATACCCCAGGTGGATAACTTTTATAATCAGGAGCTCCTCAGTTGCTCACAGCAAATTCTACCATGGAGTTTACGAAGACTTATGGCTTGAAAAGCCATACCAGGTAATTTACTACACCGCAGATGATGTCTGATCATTCTTGCTTCTAAGAGGCTGTACTTCTTCCAAGACAGATTTGTTCATTCTTCTAACAAGCCATGGTATTTTCAATATTCTTTGTCAACACCACAATTAAAATGCATCAATTATTCTTTGGACTTCCTTATTCATTGTCCAGCTTCTACATGCATAGGAGGCTATTGGAAAGACTGTGGATTGGGTCAGGTGCATTGTAGTCTTCAAAGTACATATTAACACTATAAAGAGGTATTTTGGAGCAGATCTCTCTAGTGCAATATGTCAGCTGATTTCTTGACTACTGCTTCCATAGGTCTTGATTGCAGATCTGAGTGAAATGAAATCCCTGACAACTTCAATTTTTTTCTCTAATTATTGTGATATTGGTTATTGGTCTAGTTGTGAGGATTTTAGTTTTCTTTATGTTGAGGTCTAATCCATACTGAAGGCTGTAGTCTTTGAACTACATCAGTACTTGTTTGAAGTCATCTTCACTTGCAGCAAGCAAGGTTGTGTCATCTGTGTATCACAGGTTGTTAATGAGTCTTCCTCTATTCCTGATGTCGCATTCCTCTTCATGTAGTCCAGCTTCTTTGATTTTCTTCTCAGCATACAGATTGAATAAGTATGATGAAATGATACAATCCTGGCACACACCTTTCTTGATTTTAAACCATGCATGATTTTCTTGTTGTGTTCAAATAGCTGCCTCTTGGTGTATGTACAGGTTCCTCATGAGCACACTTAAGTGTTTTGGAATTCCTATTCTTCCCAATGTTATCTATAATTTGTTATGATCACACAATCTAATGCCTTTGCATAGTCAACAAAACACAGGCAAGCATCTTCTGGTATTCTTTGCTGTCAACCAAGATCCATTTGACATCAGAAATGGTATCTCTTGTTCCACACCCTCTTCTGAATCTGGCTTGAGTTTCTGGTAGTTCCCTGATGCCAATATTTTTGAATAGCCTTCAGCAAAATTTACTTGCATGTAATATTAATGATATTGTTCCATAATTTCTGCAGTCTGTTGGATCACATAATGGCATAAATATGGATTTCTTTGAGTGGGTCATTGTGGTGGTTATGTTTGCGTGTCAACTTGGCTGGGCCTGGTTGAGTGGCTGGGCAGCTGGTGGTAGTTATTCCCCATGATGAGACTGGCAATCAAATCCATGGTGGAATCTACTGGGGGCAGCTGAGTAGCTAGCTGCCTTTGGGTACGTGGTCTGCTTTCTGTATATAAGAAGAAGCTTTGAGAATGGTCTCTAGCCTTTGGCACGTTTGGACCCTACATGTAGCCGTGTCATTGCTCAGTAGCCTGCTGACCTTGGGACTTACAATGGACTTAAGTCAACGGCCTGCAGTGTGGTAACATCAGGACTGTGCCTTTTTTTAGTTGTCAACCTTGGGGCTTCTCAGCCTCTGCAGCCAGCGGCTGTCTGAGTGAAGAAATGCCTCTAGCTCCAGTGGGCCAGGAGCAGGAGGCAGAGCTGGACCCTAAGGTTGAGGGGCTTTCATCCAGCCCCTAGAGCCTGGCACTTTGAACTTGGACTTAAAGCCTCCAAACTGTAAGAATAAACTCCTGTTTGTTAAGGCCATTCCATTTGTGGATATTCTTGTCAGAGCAGCACTAGGTAACCAGAACAGTTAGCCATACAGTTATCTTCCAAACTACTTGGCATAAACAAGTGAGCACCTCCAGTGCTGCATCTGTTTGTTGAAACATCTCACTGGGTGTTCCATCAACTCCTGGAGCTTTGTTTTTCACCAATTTCCTCAGTGCAGCTTGGACTTCTTCCTTCAGTACCATTGTTTATTGATCATATTCTACCTCCTGAAATGGTTGAATGTCGACCAGTTCTTTTTGGTACAATGACTGTCTATTCCTTCCATTTTCTTTTGATGCTTTTTGTATTGCTCAATATTTTGTCCATAAAATCCTTCAGTACTGCAGCTTGAGGCTTGATTTTTTTCTTCAGTTCTTTCATTTTGAGAAATGCTGTATGTGTTCTTTTCTTTTGGTTTTCTAATTTCAGGTCTTTGTGCATTTCATTATAGTACTTTGTCTTTTCAAGTCACCCTTTGAAATTATCTGTTCAGCTTTGGTATTTCATCATTTCTTCCATTCACTTTAGCCACTGTCCATTCAAGAGCAAATTTCGGAGTCTCTTCTGACATCCATTTTGGACTTTTCTTCCTTTTCTTGTCTTTTTAATGATCTTTTACTTTCTTCATGTATGATGTTCTTAAAGTCATCCCACACATCATCTGATTTGCAGTCATTGATGTTCAATGCATTAAATCTATTTACAAGGTCTCTAAATTCAGTTGGTATGTAATCAAGGCCATATTTTGGCTCTCATGCACTTGTTTGAATTTGCTTCAGCTTTAACTTGAATTTGCATATTAGCAATTGATGGTCTGTTTCATAGTCAGATGCTGGCTTTGTTGTGGCTTATGATACTGAGCTTCTCCATCACCTCTTTCTACAGATGTAGTTGACTGATTCTTGTATATTCCATCTGGTGAAGTCCAAGTGTATATCTGCTGCTTATGTTGTTGAAAAAAATATTTGCAATGAATAAGGCATCACTCTTGCAAAAGTCTATCATGTGGTCTCCAGAGTCATATGGTTCACTGTTTACATTGTTTTGAGTATGTAAACTCTAATAATATCTGAGTTATGTTATGTGCTGCTGTTACTTCTCTTTATACACAACCTCTTGTTTCCTTAGCTGTTAATAATTGGTTTATTTGCCATTCACTTAATTTTCCATGTATCTCCCAATGATTCATCCTCAAACTCTCTGCTATTTATATGAATGCAAATTCCGGTCTTTCTATAGGTTAAAGCATGTTGTTGTTTGCCGTCGAGTCGGCCCCGACTCATAGCGACCCCTCCTTGGGTTTCCGAGGCAGTATCACTACGGAAGTAGGATTGCCCAACCTTCC
>NW_006921621.1:4557593-4625519 GCF_000298275.1 Orycteropus afer afer
TTTTTTTTTGTTTGCCTCATCCCAACTGTGCTTAGTGTCATCAGCCCAGGGATCTGGAGATCAAACCTTCAATTTTTTTTTTTTTTTTTTTTGGGCCATGGGAGGAGAAGTTACTTGTCTAAATGAAGTTGGAGAGGAAATCTAGGGTGGAAGAGTTGTTTAGATAGACTTTCATCCAAAGCTCCTATTTTACAATCTTCTATTCTCATTTCCTGAGGCAGCTTAGGCAATCCTGAACTTTTGGAGGATTTCATTATGTAAATTAGGTTATTTCTCATATTTTGTCAATGCCATGTAATGATTCAGCTTTTGTGGGTCTTATACATCTGTTAAAATACATCTCTTTGGCTTGTAGCTTCCAAAATAATGTTACTCTTCTTACCTGTTATACATTTTTTGGGGGGCTGGATTTAAATCTTGTTTATTAATACCAGTAACATAATTTTAGTGATTTTTTTGAGTGGTGGATAATGACATTGAATAAGAAAAGTCCAGGAACCCAAAAAGATTTTATTAGTGTTGTAACAATCATTATATCAAAGTGTTCCCAATGTCATGTGATTTTGATTTATAGAAGAATGAGTTCCTTTAAGTCCACAATATGTACTTAAGGTTTCCTTAAGCTACTAATACAGGAGTAGAACCAATCTGAAGATACCTGAAGAGGTCCAGTTTCAGAGATGTTGTCTCCTCTTCCCCCCAAATTTTACAAGCCCCAGGCTATCTTTGCCACTTTATTTTGGACACCTGCTATCATTGCCTCTTAGGTGCCTTGAATTGCTGGAGTCAGTGCCCCACCCAGAGTATTCAAATGTATTAATTCAATTAAATCGTATATGTCCTGTCATCTAAGGCACTCTGGTGGTGTAGTGGCTAAGGCATTTGGCTGTTAACCAAAAGTCAGTGGTTTGAACCCACCGGCCTCTCCACAGAAGAAGGATGAAGCTGTTTGATTCCCTAAAGATTTGCAGCCTTGGAAACCCTATGAGGGTCACTTTGAGTTGGAATCAGCTCAAAGGCAGTGAATCTAGTTTTTTTCTCCTGTCATCTATTTCTGCCAGTGCTTTTCAATAGGATCTAGTAGGTGCTGGCTGTTAGTTGCCTTCAAGCCAATTCTGACTCATGTATGAGTCTACTCTGCAGCCCCATGTATGCAGAGTAGAACTACTCCATAGGGCTTCCAAACCAAAACTGTTGTAATCTAGTCAATCCCTTATAAAACAGAATAGAAATGTCGCATAGCGTTTCCACAGCTGTAAATCTTTACTGAAGCAGATTGCCTCATCTTTCTTCCACAGGAACAAAAGTGCTGCTGATGAGTTTATGCTACTGAACTTTAAGTTAGGTGTGGAGAACTGAATCACTGAACTGTGAAGGGTGGGGTGGGGGATGTGGGTAGTGGATGGGGGATGGGGTAGGAGAAGTGATGCTCCCTCCATAGACCTTAGAGAGTTATTTAAACAAATTAATCCGACATCATGTTAGTTGATTCATGTATTACCAGTTTCAGACAATATTTTGTGTAGTTAAATGATTTTTTTTTTCCTTGACAACTTCTAAAACAGAACCTTAATGCTGGATTAAGGAGCTCTGATCACGTAGTGGTTAAGGCATTTGGCTGCTAACCTAAAGGTTGGTGGTTCAAACACACCAGCCCATCATGGAAGAAAGAAAAGGTAGTCTGCTTATATAAGATTTTATAATCTTGCAAACTCAGTGGAAAGCGCTATGAGTCAGAATCATTTGATGGCAGTGAGTTGAGTTGTAGC
This sequence comes from Orycteropus afer afer, assembly GCF_000298275.1. NCBI lineage: Eukaryota > Metazoa > Chordata > Mammalia > Tubulidentata > Orycteropodidae > Orycteropus > Orycteropus afer. Next base: position 4,559,363 of record NW_006921621.1, read on the forward strand.
ACATAATAGGGCAAGTTTGACCTGAGATTCTCGAATCACAATGAAGGAATCACAGTCTTATGATGTCTATGTTTTAGAATGATCTTACACGTAGAAATAAATTCAAGAATGGCAGTAACCAAGGAATGCACATATTCTTTAGATTTTTTAAATTAATTTATTGAAAAAATTACAGTAAACTTAAAAATAAGTAAAAATACCAGCTATGATACCATCATGATCCAAATAAGGATTCCAAATTTTCTGTTCAAGTTGTTTGTTGTTTGTATTCATATTGCATAATTCTTAATATTCTAAATTTATTCATATAACATCATGTGAGAAGCACTTCCTTGATGCTTAGATGTTTTTATAATCATATTTTAATAGTATAAAATTTTCTACTAAATAATTGTATTATAATTGACTTAACTGTCCTCTCATTATTGGAAATTCCAAAACTGCTTCCAATTTTTTTCTCTTTTACATAGTGTATCTATCTTGATTCAGCCAGTTAAAGAGTAACCATTCTAAGTATTTAAAGCACAGAATTTAATGCAGGAAATTGGTTATATAGGTGGAAGAGCTGAGAAGCCAAACACGAGATAATGAGATATTTCAGAAATTAGCAACAGCAAGAAGCCACTTATACCCTCAGGCTGCAAAGACAAAGGTATGGGGTGATGCTACTTAAGTTCCTGGCCTGGGGTCACGCTGTTAAAGGAGCAACCAATGCTGGAGGCTCTGTAAGACAGAGGATGGGCAAGAAGAAAAATACCTCCCACCCTTTCTCCTACCATCCATTTATTGTCTCAGAGTCAATCCCGCTGAGATAGATACTGAGTTGAACAGGGAATGAGTGAGGAATAAGTTTGAGGAAAGATAATTGCAAGGTGAGCATATATAATTTGTAAAGTTTTGAAAAGACTAAATGTCATTGATTTTCATTTATGTCTTCATTATCTCCAAGGTAAATCTATACTTCCAAGATATTAAAATAAGATAGTCTATAGACTCCACTTTTTCTTAAAAATTTACATCTCTATATCCAGAACCTGTCACACAGTTATAGCTTGATAAATATTTCATAGTTAACTATATGAATAATTGTAAAATATTTTCCAATTATGATTTAAATTTTGTTAGCTCCAAAATGTCTGTTATTTATTTTCTAGTTCCATGTGAGCAGAGTGTAGGAAACTAACGTATAATAGCAATCTCATGTTTTTCCATGATTCTTACTAGTTTAGGTGGTTGTGGCCTTATTGTTTTCACTTACACTTTTCTTCTTTCAGGAATACTATTCTTTACTACCAGGACTATCTTTCTGAAGTAGTCTTACTCCAAACTGAAATACTTAGAAATAGCCTATATGTCCTTCCATCTTTTCCAAGTTTTCTATCTTGGTCTTTTTCAACTACTTCCAAAAATTCCTGACTCAAAAAAGGGAGCTCCTAAGCTCTGAAGTAAAGTAGAGATGATAGAAATATTATGTAGTGTAATATTTATGGAGTCATGATACAATTAGCAGTGAGAAAGAATCGATAAAGCACAAGTATATTTCTAGTAAAAAAAAAAAACCCAAACAACATCAACCTTTGTTTTGCTTAAACTGGCTTCATATAAAATAGTAAGTTAAAAAGAATTTAAGGGATTGTAATTTGGGTCTGTTTTAAATTACTAATGATAGTTAATACTCTTGAAAGCAATGGTTCACTTCTTTATTAAGTGATATTCACAGAGCTGACTCTTAGTTGTTCTTTCTAAAGTTGCAATATTGTTGTTGTTGTTAAGTGCCGTCTAGTCGTTTCTCACTCATAGCGACCCCATGCACAGCAGAACAAACACTGCCCGATCCCACGCCAGCCCCACAATCCCTGCCGTACTTGAGCCCATCATCGCAGCCACCATATCAATCCATCTCGTTGAAGGCCTCCCCCTCTTTCGTTGACCCTCCACCATGACATCCTTTTCCAGGGAATGGTCCCTTCTGACAACATGACCAAAGTAGGTGAAACGAAGTCTGGCCATTCTTGTTTCCAAGGAGCATTCTGGCTGCACTTCCTCCAGGACAGATGTTAGTTCTTTTAGCAGTCCACGGTACTTTCAGCATTTTTCGCCAGCACCACAACTCAAAAGCATCAACTCTTCTTCGGTCTTCCTTATTCATTGTCCAGCTTGCAATATAGTACAGCTAAAACCAAAAACCAAACTCACTACCATGCAGTTGGATCTGACTCATAGTGACCCCTCCTTGGGTTTCTGAGCTGGTGTCCTTGGGTTTCTGAGCTGGTGTCACTATGGAAATAGATTGCCCCATCTTCCTTCTGAGGAGTGGCTGGTGGGTTTGAACCACCAGCCTTCTGGTTAGCAGCCAAATGCCTTAGCCACTGTGCCACCAGGGCTCCTATCAGCAGTGTTCTTTTTTTTTTTTTTTTGCCCTTTATTTAAACCCATAGTATAGTACAGCTAGGACAGGTTTAAATAAGGGGCAAAAAAAAAAAAAAAAAAAAAAAAAGTAAAAACAACACTGCTATGGATTCAATTGTGATTATATCCTCTCAGCTGCCTAAGGCTGTTCAATACTACTTGCTGGTGAAACCCCAATGTTTTTCCAAATTAAACTTAATAGGTTGTAGTCCTCAGACAACTAATATTTAACATTAAGAGACACTAAGTCAGTTACAACAATCATATGTATGCTTATAGAGAATAATTAACTAATATAAAATTACTCAATAGAAAATTAATTTTGTTAATTAATTAATTAATTAATTAAGTTGATCCTTTCATTAGCAAAATGTCAGGTGTGTGTTTTATAGCTGATGCTGGCAAAAATTAGAAAGTAATCTCCAAAGATATAATAGGTATTTTGAGCTCTTTCCCTTCTGGAAATGCATACTTGCATCATGACCTCTTTCTCTCTCTCAAGTAAGTATGAACTCATGTCAACCCTCATTAACTCCTCACTTTATCTTGTGCTAACTCCATGCAGGAGGGCAGGTTACCAAGCAACCACTCACTGTTTCTAAGAGTGTCTGTGGCAACTGTACCTCCTGATACTTCCTGTCACAATGTCTCCTGTTAAGTTGCCAGGATCAGGGCACCAATGTGGTTGCCGTAGTCACTCTTAGCAGTGGCCTAAGGTTGCCAGACTGAGAATAGAGTGCTGAATTCCCAAGATAATTAATGAAATAGGCCATTTTAGCTGCCATCTTTTAAAACTAAACAAAGTTCTGATTAGTATGGAGAATTTACACCATTAAACTGTTTGATAATTAGGGTAATACTAGCTTAAACATTTGAATTGGTTGAAACACCATGCTGTCCATGATGTAGCATTTGCAAGTGTCACATATAGGTTTTGTTATTGATGAAATGTGCCTCAAGTAAGTCAGATAAACCATAAGACCCCACTGCTGTCAAGTCAAAAGCAACTCTTTTAAACAAGAATCTGGTCTCTTTAAATTATTTTTACCTGGGGAGTAGCTTCATCTTCATTTAGTAAGGACTGTATGTACTTATATGAAGTTACTAATTTGGTGCTTACTGAGAGTGGCTGTTGGTAATGGTAATAGTAGTAGTAATATTTGTTGTTGTGTGCCATGGAATTAACTCCCACTCATAGCAACCTCAGTGGCAGAGTAGAACTGCCTCGTAGGGTTTTCTTGACTGTCAGTGGAAGCTTACATGTTACTATGATACTGAAAAGATTTCAGCAGAACTTGCAGACTAAGACCGACTAGGAAGAAAGGTCTGGTGATCTACTTCTGCAAAATAAGCCAATGAAAACCCTATGAATCACAATGGCCCAATCCTAATGTGCATGGGGTTGCTTGCCCTAAGTCTGGATTAAGGACAATTGGATAGCAGCTAATAACACCAATAGGTGTATAGTGATATCTCATTTGGTTTAAATTTTCATTTCCCTAGAATCAATGCCCACGGAAGCAGCAGTCAAGAAATCAAAAGATGTATTGCACTGGCCGAATCTGCTGCAAAAGACCTCTTTAAGGTGTTAAAGAGCAAAGACATCACTTTGAAGACTAAGATGCACCTGACCCAAGCCATGGTATTTTCTTTCAATAGCTTCATATGCAACTGAAAGCTGAACAATGACTAAAGAAGACCAATAACGATTTGATGCATTTAAATTGTGGTGTTGGTAAAGATTACTGAAAATACCATGGACTGGCCAGAACAATGAACAAATCTATCTTGGAAGAAGTACAACCAGAATGCTCCTTAGAAGTGAGAATGGCCAGACTTTGTCTCATGTACTTTGATCACGTTGCCAGAAGGGACTATTCCCTGGAGAAGGATATCACGCTTGGTAAAGTAGAGGGTTGGCGAAAAAGGGGGACATCCTCAATGAAAAAGATTAGCACACTGGCTGCAATGATGGGCTCAACAATAGCAAAGATTGTGAAGATGCTGCAAGACTGGGCAGTGTTTCTTTCTATTGTATATGAATCGGAGCCAACTTGGCAGCTAACAACAACAAATGACTAATCATGTTGAGACTCTTTTTGTGTGCTTATTTATATTCTGCATAACTTCTGTGGTAATGTGTCTGTTTAAATCGTTTGCTCATTTTAAAAATTAGACCGATTGTTTTCTCACTATTGAATTTTGAAAGTTCTTTATGTATTCTGGATACACGTCCTTTATCAAATATATTATTTGCAAATACTTTCTTCTAGACTATAGCTTTATATCTATTTTTTGCAATCATTTTCAATTTATTAATTTTGAAAACATCTAATTATTGATTTTTCTTGTATGGATTTTGTTTTTGGTATTGTATCTAAGAAAGTCTTGCTTGATCTGAAGTCACAAGTCACAAAGATTTTCTTCCTCAAGTATTATCATTTTATGTTTTACAATTACAGGCAGTCTCTGAGCTCTGTCCCTGTGTCTTCAAGAATTTGAAAGTCAGCCAGAATAGGTGCATACAGTTTTTATTGAGCCTTACTTTATTGCAAGAAAAGGCTCAAAGTTTTTCAATGATTTAAAAGCTGCATGTGTGATGAAAAATTTTTTGCCACTAGGGGTTGATTCAACAGTTTCAAGTGAGGGCATATTTATATAACATTGAAGCAGAACTTCAGAGATGGTGGCACCCTACTCGAAAATGGTGGCAGACTGCAATTCTTTGAATGCGTGTGGTGCTCCACCAAACCAAACTCCAAACTCACTGCCATTGAGTGGATCCTGACTCCTAGTGACCCCCATTATGTTTCCAAGGCTGTAAATCTTTGTGGAAGCAATCTCCCCCATCTTTCTTCTATGGAGCAGCTAGTGGATTCAAATCACTGATCATTTGGTAGTAGCCAAATGCCTTAACCACTACAGCACCAGAGCTTCTTTTGTGGTTCTCCGTAGATCTGCCAATAATCCAATCTCATGCACTAGGTTCCTGAAAGAGCTCACTACACTTCTTTGGAATCTCCCATTCCAGGGTTTCTATCTTAATTCTTCCCATTCATTCACATTATGAAAGTTCTAGCCTTTTCCTGTTTTGATTCATTGACCATGACATAACTGATTCAAAGCTCTACATTAAAGGGCAAGTAAGAATCGTCCGTAAGTCAGATATCTGTAACCCAGGGACTACCTGTAGTTTTATAACCTATTTTGGGTTAATTACTTTGTATAATGTGTGAGGAATTGCACAAAGATTTTGTTTGTATGGTTTTTGGCATTCCAGTACTATTTGTTGAAAAGACGATTAATTTTCTACTTAATTATCTTTTATAAAAATTATTGAACATATATTATATGTGTGTATACACACACACACATACACACACACATACCTATACCGAAAAACCAAAGTCACTGCCGTTGAGTTGGATTTGACTCATAGCTACCCCTCCTTAGGTTTCCAAGTTGGTATCACTACAGAAGTAGATTGCCCAACCTTCCTTCTGAGGAGTGGCTGGTGGGGTTGAACTGCCAGCCTTCTGGTTAGCAGTCAAATGCCTTAGGCCCTATGCCACCAGAGCTCCCATATACATATTTATATGTGGATCTGTTTCTGTACTTTTTTCTACCTGTACCTGAGTGCTCTAGTGCTACTATAACAGAAATACCACAAGTGGATGGCTTAACAAACAAGAATTCATTCTTGTACAGTTTAGGAGGCCAGAAGTCTGAATTCAGAGTGCTGGCTCCAGGAGCTGGGTAAAGGCCATTTGACCTTGGGCTTCAGCTTTGCTTCTAATTCCAGTCCCACTGGAGCTGGAGGCATTTCCTAATTGAGGCAGTAAAATGGTGCTATCCCAAAATCAGCAGGCAATGTGGCAGACCACTGGTTCAACTTCAGGAACTGGAGGGGAAAACTCGACCAAATGCAAGATCCAAATGTGCCAGAAAGCTGAAGACCTTTCCTAAATCTTCTTCATATACAGTAGAAGCAGGCCACACCCTGAAGGTAACTCCCCTTTAACTACTTAGCTGCTTACAGCAGATTCTACCCCAAAGGTGATTACAGCCTCATCATGAGGAATAACTACATCCAGACACCAAACCACTCAAAACCATGGCCCAGCCAAGTTGACACTCTACCTTATCTACCACAGTCTAAATAGCTAGTCTTTCTTCAAGATCATACTGTCTTGATTAGGTTTATGTTGCTGTTTGTGCTAGTTGCCCTTAAGTCAGATTCCAACTCACACCAACCTTACATACAACAGAATGAAACACTGCCTGGTCCTGTGCCACCTTCACAATTATTGCTATGCTTTAGCCCATTGTTGAAGCCATTGAGTCAATCAGTCTCATTGAGGGTCTTCCTCTTTTTTGCTGCATCTCTACTTTACTAAGCATGATATTCTTCTTCACAGACTAGTCCTTTCAGATAACATGACCAAAATATGAGAGAGAAAGTCTAGCTGTTCTTGTTTCCAAGGACCATTTTGGCTGCATTTCTGTTTGTTCTTCTGACAATCTATGGAATTTTTAATATTCTCCAACATTACTATTCAAATGCATCAATTCTTCTTTGATCGTTGTTGTTCATTATCCAACTTTCACATGCTTTTTAGGCCATTGAAAATGAAATACCATGGCTTGGGCCAGGCACAACTTAATTTTCAAAGTGACATCATTTAAAGGAGGTCTTTTGTAGCAGATTTGCCCAGTGCAATATGTGGTCTGATTTCATGACTACTGCTTCCATGGGTGTTGATTGTGGATCCTAGTAAAATGAAATCATTGACAATTTCAATCTTTTCTCCACTTATCATGATGTTGCTTATTGATCTAGCTTTATAGTAAATAAATAAGGTAATGTGAGCCTTCCAACTTTGTTCTTATATTTCAAAAACTTCAGACTCTTCTTCCATATGGATTTTCATAATCATCTGATTGACTTGACCAAAAATCCTACTGAGATTGTTTTATTGGAATTTAATTGCACTAATAGATGAGTTTAGAGAGAACTAAAATCTTTATAATATTGAGTCATCCATTCCATACACCTACTATATCTCTTCACTATTTTGGTTTTCTCAGATTTCTTTCATCAGTATTTTTTTAGTTTTAGCATAATAGTACTGCACATATATTGCCTGGTTTATATTTCAATATTTCATATTTTTGGAGCTATTGTAATGAAATTAATCTTTAAAAAATTTTAATTTCCAATTTTTATGATTGATTTTATGATTGATTTTTGCATTTTGACATTGTATCCTGTGACTAGGTTGAACTCACATATTAGCTCTCATGGGTTTGTAGGTCCCTATGTGAAGATTTTCTTTGTAAATGATCATGTCTGAGAATAAATACAATTTTATTTCTTCCTTTGCATTCTGTATGTATTTTATTTCTTTTTCTTGACTTGTTTCATTAGCCAAGATATCTAGTATGATGATGAATACACACAGTGAGAGTCAATATACTGGGCTTGTTTCTGATCTCAGTGGAAAAATGTTCAATCTTTCGACATTAAGTATGACATAAACATTCCACAACCCCCAAAGAAACAAAAACAAACCTTTTGCCCTTGAGTTGATTTTGATTCATGGTGACCTCATGTGTTACAGAAAATTATATCCCCTAGGGTTTTCTTGGCTGTAATCTTTATGGAAGCAAATTGCCAAGCCTTTCTTCCTCAGTGTCATTGAATGGGTTTAAAACACCAAGGTTTAGGTTAGTAGTAAAGCATAAACTGTTTGCACCACCTATGGACCTTAAGTATGATGTTACATATTTTGTAGATGACCATTATCAAGTTGAGTAAGTTCCTTTTTGCTTGTAGCTTACCAGGAACAAATGTTGGATTTTGTTAAAAATTTTTTTTTCTGCATCTATTGAGATAATCCAAGTCTTGATATTATTTTAATCTTGTTTTAGGTAAATTGCCTTCCATTGATAATTGTTCACAATATTCTCTTTTTGGTGGGCACAATTCTAAGAATAAGACCAATGATCTTTGTCCTTGTATAATTTCCTCTCTTGTAACTATGATGGGACATCATTCCCATGGTTATGTTACATTATACAACGAAAGAGATTTTGTAGGTGTAATTGATGGCACATAACAACAACAAACAATTGAGGTTGCAATTAGCTGGCCTGAAAATAGAGAGATTATATGATCAGAACAATTCTAATTAAGTGAGTCCTTCAATGGCAGAATTTTTTCTCCACCTAGTAGCAGAAGTTGAAGTCAGAAAGATTTGAAGCATGAGAAAGATGGTATGCACTACTGCAGATTTGAAGATGGAGGGGATTTGTCTCAGTCTAAGTTTTCTAGAGAAGTAAAACCTGTGAGATGTATGTTATTGCTGTTGTTAGGAGCTATCGAGTCAATTTCAACTCATAGCAACCATGTGAATCCCAAATACATGGGTCAGGGAGCAGGCTGGAGACCTCTACTACCTCACAGGATTGTGGGGGCTGGCAAATCCAAAATTTATAGGTCAGGCAGAGGGCCAGAGACTGCCACAGGCTTAGGTTCCAGGAACTGGAGGTCAAGCAATGGAAAAAGTACAGGGTCACACAGGGTGGTAGGGTCACAGTGTCAATAGAGAAAGAGATTTACCAGAAATCATTTACACAGTGGAGACAGGCCATAACTTCTTTCAACGAAACATAACCATAACTACAATGTAATGACCTTCCATAATGATATCATCATCAGATTATAGAATGAAAGTGATTTCATTATTTTACATAATGGAAGAGCAACCATCCAGTGTCTGCCAAACCACTGAATCATAGCCTAGTTAACTTGACACATAACATTAAACATCACAGGGATCATGAGAAGAAATGTGTAAGCCTTCTAGGAGCAGACAGTTATCCCACAATGATAGCCGGTTAGAAAATGGGCACCTCAGTACTACAGTTTCAAGGAACTGAATTATTCTAAGAAGTTGAATGAGCTGAAAGTGTATTTTTTCCCAGATTCCCCAGATAAGAGCCCAGTCTAGGCAATACTTTGATTTTAGCTTCATTAAACCTTAAGGAAAAAATCCAATTTAGCCCAGCTCTCAGCCACTCCTCACAAGGAAGGTTGGGCAATCTACTTCTGCAGTGATACTGCCTTGGAAACCCAAGGAGGGGTTGCTATGAGTTGGATCCTACTCGGCGGCAGTGGGTTTTTTATCGGTTAGGATAGACTCAATGGCAGTAGGTTTAGGTTTTTTGGTTTGAGCTTCTGACCCACAGAAATGTAAGATAATAAATGAATATTGTTTTAAACTGCTAAATTTGTGGTGATTTTTTATACTGGGAATAGAAAACTAAAAACATCTGTATTATACATTTTATGTCTATAAGATTATAGTGATATTCCTTCTTTCATTCCTGATTTTAATCAGTTGTATCTTGTCTCTTTTTTTCTTTATAAACCAGGGTGGAGGGTTTTTTTTTTTTTTTTTTTTAATTTTGTGGATCTTTACAAAGATCTAGCTTGATTTTCTCTCTATTATCAACTTTATCAATGTTTACTCTTTCCCGTATTATTTTCTTCCTTTGTGCTTGCTTTGAGTTAAATTTCTTAAGTTCTTCTTTTATACAGTTTATTAAGTTGTAAGCTTAAATACTTGATTTGAGACCTCTCTTGTTTTCTAACATAGGCATTCAATGCCATAAATTTCTTCTAAGCTTGTCTTTAATACCTCCCACACATTTTGATATGTTGTGTTTTTATTTTTATTCAATTCAAAATCTATTCTAATGTTTTGTGTATCTTCCTCTTTGACCTATAAGATATTTAAAACTGTGTTGTTTAACTTCCTTCCAAGCATACGGGATTTCTATCTATCTGTCTAGATTTCTATTTTTCTGTTTTTGACTAATTTAATTGTCATGGTTAGAGAACATTCTTTGAATGATTTTAATAATTTTAAATTGGTTAAGGTTTATTTTACAAGTCACAATATTTGTGAATGTTTCATGTGCTCTTAAACAAAATGTGTATTGTTTTGTTGTGTTGAGTGTTCTGTAAAGTCTGCTAGGCCAAGCTGGTTGATAGGAGTAGCCAGGTTTTCCATATCTTACTGATTTTGTGTCCACTTGTTCTTTTGACTAGAAGTGTCGAAGTTAATAATTGTAAATTGGCTTATTTCTCTTTTCAATTCTATCAGTTTTTACTTCATAAATTTCAAAATTATGTTTTTAGGTACAGAAATCTTTAATATCTTTTTTTTTTTTAAATTTTATTTTGGTCTTTTTGTTGAATGGACTTCTTTCATGAAGTGTTCCTTTTTATTTCCATTAGTATTTTTTGCTCTGAGGTAACTTAACCTGACATAAATATACCCATTTCAGCTTAATTTTGATTAGGTTTCCATGGTATATCTTTTAGTTTACCTACCTCTTTATGTTTAAAGAAGATTTCTTATAGGAAGCATATAACTGGGCTTTCTATTTCATCCTATCTGATAATTTATTTCTATAATTGATATGTTTGGGAGCTCTGGTAGTATAGTGCCTAAGGCACTTGACTGCTAACCAGAAGGCTGGTGGTTCAAACCCACCAGCCACTCCTCGGAATGAAGATGGGGCAATCTACTTCCGTAGTGATACTGCCTCGGAAACCCAAGGAGGGGTCGCTATGAGTCGGGTCCCACTTGACAACACATAACAACAACAATTGATATGTTTAGACTGTTGCCATTTAACATAGTTATTGATATGGCTGCATTATTGGATACGGCTTGTTGTTTCATATTGCCCTTATTTCTTTATTCCTCTCTTGCCTTTCATTTTGATTAATTAATTATTTTTGTGATTCAATTTTATTTTAATTCTTGGATTATTATTTATATCTCATTTATTTTGCAAGTTTTGTTTAGAGTTCATAGAGTTTACAATATATATCTTTAATTAATTGCTATCTCCCTTCACATGATATCATGCTGCTTCATGTAGTGTAGAGAATTTGATATTACTACTTTTTTTTTTCCTTTTAGCTCTTTAAATTTGTCACTGTTTTGTCTTCTGGTTTGCACAGTTTCGGATGACAAATCTGCTATAATTTTTATGTTTGATCCTCTGCAAGAAATGCCTATTTTCAAAATAAATCCTGTATCATTGATTTTAAACAGTTTGAATATTATGTGTCTAGGTATGTATGTGTGTGTGTGTGTGTGTGTATGTGGTATTTATTTGTTTTGCTTGATGATGAGTTTCTTGGATCTGTGGTTTGATGTCTTTCATGAATTTCAGAAAATTTCAGCCATTATTTCTTTAAATATCTCTGGAACTGTATTCTCTATTATTTCCCTTGGATGTTCTGTTTTTATCTTTTTTTCCCCTTCTTTGTGTTTCAGTTTGGGTAAAATTTATTGACCTGTCTTTAGGTCCGCTGGTTCTTTTGTTGGCAGTTTTGAGTCTACTAATAAGGCATCTCTGTGTCCATGTTATTTTATTTCTAGCATGTCCATTTTGTTATTTCTTATAGTTATCCTTTTTCTGTTGGAAATCCACACTTGTTCTTTCATAATGTCCACCTTTTTCAATAAATTGTTTAACATATTTTAAATTCTTTCTTTCTTTCTTTTTTTTTTTTACAGTGCCAACATCTGATTCCTCTATCTTTTCTGCTGATTGCTTTGCATCTTTGGAGTATATTATTTTCTTTTGTTTTTCTTCTTCTTGTTTCTCTCTCTGTATTGCACTATTTGGTTGAAATCTGGACATCTTATGTAGGACAGTAGAGACTCAGGTAAATAGTTGTTATGCCTGGAAATGGGCATGCCTTTAATGTGTGGAAAGTTGATCAATCTAGTTAGGAGTTCATCTGGATTTGAGATTTCTTGTTTCTATGTTGCATCGAATGTTTTAAATTCCTCTAGTGTTACTTTGCAGAAGTTTTTTAAAATGTCTGCTCCACTTTCCACTTTAGATCTTTTCTTCCCTTTATTTCTGTGCTTAAAAAATGATTTCTCATCACATTATTGTCTCTCTTATAGCACTTGACTGCTCTCATCTGTTATTTGACATTCGTTAGCCTTGTAATAGTGGATGGCAGAGCTCTCTCTTTTGTGGTTTAGCTTCGATTTTAGCCATGGGATGTGTCCCTGGGTCTAGCAAGTGGGCCATTTCAGTTTTCCTGCTCCTGCCTAATGTTAGGAGATATCTAAGGGACCCATCTGGGACATTTCCCTCTCCATTATCAGGGGTAGAGGAATTGTTTTTTTATTTTCTTGCCAAAGATTTAATGACTTGCCTGAGGCTGACGGCAACAGAGTTTGTTGCTTTTCCCCTAATGACTTAAGGGTTTTTTTTTTTTTTTTTCCCCTGTAAGGGAGATGGGCAGGGCTTCATGTCTCTCTAGTAGTGGCTACTGTTCCCCTACCTCTAGTTCTGTACCTTTGTGAATGCTTCCTTACCTTTTCGGCTCTGCTTTGATCTTTCTCATGAGCTCTCAGTGAGGTCTGTGGAGGAAAGCATGTGAGTGTTTATAGATTCCCTTTAGGTGTACAGCTTTCAAAGGGTCTATACTCTCATACTACCCCACACTTAGCCTCTAGCAATTTGTTAAAAATTTTGACTGAGTTCTTATTTCTGTCTTGAATAGGGTCCTGCCTCTGCCCCAGGTAAACAAATGATTGCATCTTGTCTCTCCTTGGCAGTGCTGGTCTTTCTTAGATTTCTGGTTAGTTTCCCTGAGACCTCAACTCTCCAAAGGGACAGGAAAAAAAAAAGTTGTGGTATTGTAGACTATCTGGAATGTTAATGTAAAAGTGGAAATGGCACACATTCCATCTTTCTGTATCTTAAACAGAAGCCAGGAAGACAGATTTTTAAAGCAGTTTTTTTTTTTTTTTAAAGAAATAACTGACATTAAATTGCACATAAAGTATGCAATTTGATACATTTTTACATTGGTATACAACTGTAAAATAGTTGCCACAATCAAGATAATGAACCTGTATATCACTCTTCAAAGTTTCTTCATGTCCTTTTATAATCTCCCTCTCATCTCCCTCAAGTCTTTTTAATGTTAGTTTTTCTAGTGATATCTCATTGTGGTTTTGATTTGTCTTTTTATAATGATTAATTATGTTGAGTATTTTTTCATACACTATTTATTTTCATCTTCAGTCATATATGTATTAAAATATTTTGCTATTTTGTATTGGGCTGTTTTTATCTTAAAGAAATTCTTCCTTCCTCATTGAATGCTATTAGTACTCTCATCAAAAATCAGTTGACCAGAGTTGTGAGTTTATTTCTCGACTCTCAATCCCATTCCATTGTCCATGTGCCTATTATTACTACTAATGAGTTATTCAATTTCTATAGCTATGTAGAATGTTTTGAAATCAGAAAGTGTGAATTCTCCCATTTTGTTTTTCTTCTTCAAAATTGCTTTAGCTATTTGGTGCCTCTTGACATTCCATTTAAAATTGAGAATTGTTTTTTCTGTTTCTGTAAAGAAGGGAGTTGGAATTTTTATTGAGATTAAACTGAATCTATAGATCACTTTGAGTAACAGTGACATTTAACAATATTAAATCTTCCAACCCATGAACACAGAATATCTTTCCATTTATTTAAGTTTTCTTCTTTCAGCAGTGTTTTTAAATTTTTATTGTATAAGTCTTTCACATCCTTGGTTAAATTTATTCCTGGGTATTTTACTCTCTTAGGAGATATTGCAAATGAAGTTGTTTTCTTAATTTTCTTTTCAGATTTCTCATTTCTGTTGTATAGAAACCTAATTTATTTTTCTGAATTGATTCTGTACGCTGTATCTTTGCTAAATTCGTCTATTAACATCCAGAAGCTTTCTGGTATATTCTTTGGTATTTTCCATATATAGGATCATGGTTTTCAGGAGAAGAGATAATTTTCCTCCTTCCTTTCAAATCTGAATGCCTTTTATTTCTTTTTCTTGCTTTATTGCTCTGGCTAGGATTAAGAGTGGTAAGAGCAAGCATCCTGTCTTGTTCTTGTTCGTTCTTTTCTTACTGTTGAGTTTATAGAATTCTTTATAAATTTCTGATACAAGTCCTTTGTCAGATATATGCTTTTAAAATATTTTATCCAAGGCTTGTCTTTAGAAAAGTAGAATTTTAATTTATATTAAATTTAGTTTATCAATTCATTCTTTTATGGATTATGCTCTTGATATTATATCTAAATAGTCTTTGCTGAGACCAAAGGTCCAAAGTTCTATGATCTATATTGAGTTATTTTTGTACATATGATGCATGGATTGAAGTTCACTTATTTTTTTGCATATGAATTTCCAATTATTCCAGTGCCACTTATTGAAAATATACTAGTGTCTACATTGAATTATTCTGCACAATTTTAACATCTTTGCACAATTGTTCTGCATTAGAATTCTAACATCTTTGCCATGTAATTGTTGGCATCTATTACTTGTTCTGCAATCGTCTTATATATGTGATTTTATTTCTGAAATCCCTATTCAGTTCCACTTATCTATTTTTGATTTTGACACCAATACCAATGGTTACTACAATTTTAAAATAAAATTTGAAATTTGGTATTCTTTTTCCTCCAACTTTGTTCTTTTCTGAAATTATTTTTTATTATGCTAGGACCTTTGCATTTCCATACTAATTTTAGAATCATTTAATCAATTTGTACAAAGAGCCAACTCAACCAAAAAAACCAAACTCACTGCTGTCGAGTCAATTGGACTCATAGTGACCCCTCCTTCAGTTTCCAAGGTGGTGTCTCTACGAAAGTAGATTGCCCAATCTTCCTTCCAAGGACTAACTGGTGGGTTTGAACTGCCAGTGTTCTGGTTAGCAGTCAAATACCTTAGGAACTACACCACTAGGTTAAAAAAATGAATTAAGAAGTGTTCCCTTCTCTTCTGTTTTCTGGAAGAGACTGTATAGAATTAGTGTTCATTTTTGTTAAAATATTTGGTAGAGTTCTCCAATG
The DNA here is from genome assembly GCF_000298275.1 of Orycteropus afer afer. Classification (NCBI taxonomy): domain Eukaryota; kingdom Metazoa; phylum Chordata; class Mammalia; order Tubulidentata; family Orycteropodidae; genus Orycteropus; species Orycteropus afer. Next base: position 4,574,729 of record NW_006921621.1, read on the forward strand.
AAACCATCTGGGCCTGAAGATTTCTTTTCTTTGGCAGTTTTTAAATTATGAATTTCATTTCCTTGATGTTTTTAAGTCTAGTAAAATGGTCTAATACACACTTGATGAGTTACAATAGTTTGTTCTTTTTGAGTAATTAGTCCATTTCATCAATGTTGTGAAATTTATGTGTGTAGAGTTGTTCCCTGCATTCCTTTTATCATTTTGTGATTTTGTTGTCCCTGCTTCTAGGATTTTTCTCTGGTTTTTAATTTTCAGAAGTGTTATTATGATATATTTTTGTGTGAATACCTATGAGTTTATCCTGTTTGGAGTTTACTTAGCATCTTGAATCTGTGGTTTTATGTCTTTGACCAAATTTGTTAAGTTTTCAGTTATTATTTCCTTTAATACTCTTCAGAAATGCCCTTTTTCTGTTCTCCTCATGAAACTCTGATGACATGAGTTCTACATCTTTTGCCATCATTCCACTTGTCCCTAAGATGCTGCTTATTAAAAAATTTTTTTTTGGTCTGTTTTCTCTCTGTTGTTCAGACTGAGTAATTTCTATTGGTCTATCTTCTACTTCACTGATTATTTTCCTCTGTCTTTTTTCATTCTATTGTTGAAGCAATTCATTGAGGTTCCCCCCCCCCACTTAATTTCTGTCATTATATTTTTCAGTTCTAGAATTTCTAATTGATTCTTTTTATATCTTTTATTTCTTTGCTGAAATTTTCAATTTCTTTACTAGGAATTAATTTTTCCATTGTTCCAAATATGTTTGTAATTGCTTGTTGAAGCTTATTTATGAAGGATGCATTATTTGTCAGACAATTCTAACATCTTTGCCATGTAATTCTTGGCATCTATTGCTTGACTTTCAATATTCAGGTTTGGATATTTATAGTTCTTTGTATGACAGGTGATTTTTGATTGATACCTATACACTTTAGGTATTATATCACCAATCTCTAATCTTATTTAAACCCCTGTTTCAGTTCATTGGTTTCTTCTGACACCACTCTGGCAGAGACAAGATGGAAAGCACCACCTCATTACTGCCAGGTGTGGGTAGAAGTCTGTTTTACCTACTCAACCTTCATGAAAACTGAGGGGAAAGTTTTCTTTTTTCCTGCTGATGATGGGCTTCTAAATTCTGGCTCTCCACTGTTACTGTTGTTGTTGTTATGTGCCGTCGAGTCATCCCAGACTCATAGTGACTTTATGTGCAACACAATGAAACACTGCCTGGTCCTGTGCCAGGCTCACTATCCCTACTATACCTGAGCCCATTGCTGCAGCCACTGTGTCTATCCATCTCATTGAGGGCCTTCCCCTCTTTTGTTGACCCTCCACTTTACCAAGCATGACATCCTTCTCTAGAGAATGGTCCCTTCTGACAACATGACCAAAGTAGGTGAGACGAAATCTGGCCATTCTCACTCCCAAGGAGCATTCTGGCTGCACTTCTTCCAGGATGGATTTGCTAGTCCTTTCAGCAGTCCATGGGACTTTCAATATTTTTCACCAACACCACAACTCAAAAGCATCAACTCTTCTTTGATTTTCCTTATTCATTGTCCAACTTTCACATGCATATGAGGTGATTGAAAATACCATGGCTGGGGTTAGGCACATCCTAGTCTTCAAGAAGATATCTTTGCTCTTCAGCACTTGAAAGAGATCTTTTGCAGCAGATTTGGCCAATGCAATACTTCTTTTGATGTCTTAACCGCTGCTGCCATTGGTGTTGATTATAGAACCAAGTAATATGAAGTCTTTGACAATTTCAATCTTTTCTTCATCTATCATGATGCTGCTTATTGGTCCAGTTGTGAGGATTTTTGTTTCTTTATGTTGAGATGTAATCCACACTGTAGACTGTAGTCTTTAATCTTCATCAGTAAGTACTCTAAGTCATCCTCACTTTCAACAAGCAAAGTTCTGTTGTCTGAGTATCAAGGTTGTTAATAAGCATTCCTTCAATCCTGATGCCACGTTCTTCTTCATATAGTCCAACTTCTTGGATTATTTGCTCAGCATACAAGCTGAATTAGTATGGTGAAAGAATACAACCCTGATGCACTCCCTTCCTGATTTTAAACCATGCAATATCCCCTTGTTGTGTTTGAATGATAGCCTCCTGGTCAATGTACAGGTTCCTCATGAGTACATTTAAGTGTTCTGGAATTCACATTCTTCTCAAAGTTATCCATAATTTGTTATGATTCATGCAATCGAATGCCTTTGCATAATCAATAAAACACAAATAAACATCTTTCTTGTCTTCTTTGCTTTCAGCCAACATCCATCTGACATCAGCAATGATGTCCCTCATTCCACATGCCCTTCTGAATCCAGCTTGCCTTTCTGGAAGTTCTCTGTCAATATACTGCTGTGACCTTTTTTGAATTATCTTCAGTAAGATTTTTACTTGCATGTGATACTAATGATATTGTTCAATAATTTCCGCATTCTGTGGGATCACCTCTCTTTGGAATGGGTACAAATATAGATCTCTTCAAGTCAGCTGGCCAGGTGCTGTCTTCCAAATCTCTTGGCATAGCTGAGTGAGTGCCTCCAGCAAGCTATTGTTTGTTGAAACATCTCAATTTCCAGAGCCTTGTTTGTTGCCAATTCCTTCAGTGCAGCTTTGACTTCTTCCTTCAATAACATTGGTTCTTGATCATATACCACCTCCTGAAATGGATGATCATCTACCAATTATTTTTGGTATAGTGACTGTGTATTCCTTTATCTTCTTTTGATGTTTCCTGCATCATTCAACATTTTGCCCCTGGAATCTTTCAATATTGCAATTCAAGGCTTAAATTTTTCCCTCGGTTCTTTCATCTTGAGAAAAGCTGAGTGTGTTCTTCCCTTTTGGTTTTCTAACTCCAACTCTTGGCACAGTTCATTATAATAATTGACTTTTTCTTCTCGATCTGCTCTTTGAAATCTTCTGTTCAGCTTTTTTATCCTGTCGATTCTCCCATTTGCTTTAGCTACTCTCCATTCTAGGGCAAGTTTCAGAGTGTCCTCTGACATCCACTTTGATCTTGTTTTCCTTTCTTGTCTTTTTAATGACCTTTTGCTTTCCTCATGGATGATGTTCTTGATGTCATCCCACAACTCTTCTGGTTTTTAGTCATTGGTGTTCAGTGCATCAAATCTATACTTTAGATGGTCTCTAAATTCAGGAAGGATAAAATCAAGGTTATATTTTGGCTCTCATAGAATTATTTTAATTTTCTTCAGTTTCTACTTGAACTTGCATATGAGCAGTTGATGGTTTGTTTCTCAATCTGTTCCTGGCCTTGTTTTGGCTGAAGATATTGAACTTCTCCATCGTCTCTTGCCACAGATGTAGTCAATCTGATTCCTGTGTACTCTGTCTGGTGCAGTCCACGTGTGTAGCCACTCTTTGTGTTGTTGAAAAAAGATATTTGCAATGAATAAGTGGTTGGTCTTGCACATATCATCTCCAGCATCTTTTCTATCACCAATGCCAAATTTTACAACTACCAGTGATTCTTCTTTGTTTCCAACTTTTGCCTTCCAATCACCAGTGATAATTAATACATCTTGATTTCATGTTTGGTTGATTTCAGACTGCAGAAGTTGGTAAAAATCTTCAATTTCTTCATTTTTGGCTTTGGTGTTCTGTACATAAATTTGAATAATAGTAATATTAACTGGTCTTCCTTGTAGGCATATAGATATTATCCTGTCACTGACACCATTGTACTTCAGGATAGATCTTGAAACATTCTTTGTGATGACGAATGCCACACCATTCCTCTTCTATTTGTCATTACCAGCATTGTAGATCATATGGTTGTCTGATTCAAAATGGCCCAAAACAGTCCATTTCAGCTCACTAAACCTAGGTATTGATCTTCATGCATTCCATTTCATTTTTGACAACTTCCAGTTTTCCTAGAGTCATACTTCATACATTCATATTCCAATTATTAATGGATATTTGCAGCTGTTTCTTCTTATCTTGAGTTGTGCCACATCAGCAGAAGGAGGTCCTGAAAGCTTTACTCCATCCAAATAATTAAAATCCACTCTATTCTGAAGGGGCAGCTCTTTCCTAGTCATATTTTGAGTGTCTTCCAACTCGAGGGGCTCATCCTCTAGCACTGTATCAGAAAATGTTTCAGGGCTATTTTTCAGTAATATATCAGACAGTGTTTCACGCTATTCATAAGGTTTTCAGTGGCCAATTCTTTGAGAAGTGGATGGCCCTTCCTTCTTCCAAGTCTGTCTTAGGCTGGAAGCTCCACTGAAACCTGTCCACCATGGGTGACCCTGTTGAAACACTGATGGCACAGCCTCCAGCCTCACAGCAACACAAAAGCCACCGCAGGACAACAAACTGACAGACTAGTTCATCTCCTTTAGCTGTTCCAAACTGCTCCACTCTCACTTCCTGCTTTTTCCTACCAGTTTCAGCCCTCCAAAAAGCTGTTTGCCACTGCTTCCTGGCCTTCCCTACCAGTTCCCCACTAGCTCCCCACTGTTGTTGTTGTTATTTGCTGTCGAGTCGGCCCTGACTCATAGCGACCCCTCCTTGGGTTTCTGAGGCAGTATCACTACGGAAGTAGGATTGCCCAACCTTCCTTCCAAGGAGTGGCTGGTGGGTTTGAACCACCAGCCTCCTGGTTAGCAGTCAAGTGCCTTAGGCACTACGCTACCAGAGCTCCCAGCAAATACCTCTCTTGTTGACAGAGATAAGAGTGCCTTGTTACTGCTCTATGTGAGGCCTCTGTTGACATCATGTGGGAAAGATATTCATGTTACCACTGAAGGTGGTGAAATCTTGGCTTTTCACTAGGCCTCCTCTTATTTTGGGGTAGGGGAGGCATACTTTGTCACTGCTGGTACAGAGGAGCCTATTTATCAAGGATGAAATTTCCTGGTTCCTTACTTGACCTTCCTTCTCTGATACCACACCATAGGTGGAATGACTGGTGAGGATGGAAGTTGAGGCCTTCCTTGTCCTAAATGGGGTCAGGCTATAGATTTTTATGTGATATTTAACTGGAGTAGAGCAATTTTTTTTCCTTATAAATATTAGGATATCAATAGTTCATATATAATGTATAATTCAAAATATTATTTCATTTTAGTAAAACTGGTTTATTATACCAAAATCAAACTCACTGTCATCGAATCAAATGCAACTCATAGTGACCCTCCTTGGGTTCCTAAGGTGGTATTTCTATGGAAATAGATTGCCCAATCTTTCTTCCAAAGATTGGCTGGTGGGTTTGAACTACCAGCCTTCTGGTTAGCAGACAAATGCCTTAGGCACTACGCAACAAGAGCTCCTTTGGCTTATTATGTTGTTGTTGTTATGTACCATCGAGTCAGACCTGACTCATAGTGACCCCTTCTTGGGTTGCTGAGGCAGTATCACTATGGAAGTAGATTGCACAACCTTCCTTCCGAGGAGTGGCTGGTGGATTGGAACCACCAGCCTTCTGGTTAGCAGTCAAGTGCCTTAGGCACTATGCTACCAGGGCTCCTTATTATAATGGTGAGAAATTGCTTATTATAGTGGTCAGAAATAGATTTTATTTCACAACTGCAGAGTAATAGGACTGGCCTTTGTGGATATAAAAACAGAAAGTGAAAATGAAACATATTTCAAAAAAGCCATAAGTAGAATGTATACAAGGGATTTAAGTTTTCTTGGCTCCAGTGTCAGAGTTCTTAATCTTAAAACCAGAATCCTGTGATTTCTTTCCTTTTTTGTTTCCCCCCCGCCCTCCCTATGACTACCCCCTCCCTGTGCCCTTCTTAACTATGCATTACTGTCTGTTCAGCTTTCTCTCTAAGTGAATGCTGCCCCTCTGGTGTCTCATGGCTGATTGCTTTAAGGGGTGCATCTCCCTAGAGTAGGTGGGTGCATCTCTCTGAGAAGTCTGACTGCATGTACATAAAAAAAAAAAAAAAAAAGAAGTAAAGCAAGCTTCACTGCTGAGTCTTTCCCAAAGACTCTCAGTAGTTTGTTGATGTGCTCTATTTTCTCCATTTATTATGATTTTTTATTTCCTTCTACTTCACCAAAGTTAGTATGTGTCTACCCTCTAGTTAGTGTTTTACTCTCCCTTCTCCTCCCACCCCTTCTAACCATCAAAGAGTATTTCCTTTTATGTGAAAACTTTTTCTTGACTTTTTACAATTGTAGGCTCATACAATGTTTATCCTTTTGTGATTGATTAATTTCACTCAACATAATGTCCTCTAGGTTCATCCATGTTATGAGATGTTTCACAGCGTCATTGTTGTTCTTTAATGTTATGTAGTATTCCATTGTGTTTATGTACCATAGTTTGCTTAACCATTGTTCCATTGTTGCATATCTTTTTGCTATTGTGAATAGTGCTGCGATGAACATGGGAAATGAAAATGTGACATGAAAATATATCTGTTTGGTCACAGCTGTTATTTCTCTAGGATATATACCTAGTAGTGGGATTTCTGGATCATATGGTATTTCTACTTCCAACTTTTTAAGGAAATGTCATGTCATTGTCCATTGGAGTGGAGCAATGATTATCTAAAGGTTTTGTGTCTTGCTACGCTGCCCTTTTCCTGGTTCTTTGGATAGAGCAAGACAGATTTTACTTGAAGCTTCTTTTGTCTGAGACTGTTGGCATTTCTGGGTTGCTGGCTTCTTCATCTTCAAGTTTTCAATATTAGAGATAAAAAGAAAACCCAGGGAACTCATCATTGTGCCATTCCTTGGATCCTGAGGTCACTAGCTAGTTTGCCATCTCCTGTCCAGCTTTCAAAATCTGTTTATATATTTTTTATATATAAAGTCCATTGTTTTTAGTTGTACTTATCAAGAAAAGTAGGCCTATTCAATCTTCCCATAAAGATGAATTTTTAAAATATATTATCTTTACTGTCCTACAAGTAATAAGTGTTAAATTTCATTTAGTCATAGACATACCTGTTGTCCTTCTTCTGTCTCCTTTACATTTCAAGGTTTCTATGCAAAAGCATGATTATCATCCACTGTCTTTCCTCCATATATCTGTCTGAAACTAAGAGGTGCCTTTAATATGCACCTGAGGAGAAACCTGCTATATTTAATGAGTAGGCTAGCTACAGCAATACAAATCTGTTGGAGGAACATTTACCAGATTCATTTTACTGGTCTTCTCTACATCCCACATAATTTCTGATTTGACTGTATCCCACGGACTTGTGCTTTCTGATTGACATATTCAAATATGTGTCTGCATTTCTTTAAATGTTCTTTCTGTTTTTGTTTCTGTTACTTGTGTTGATCTTGTCTATCAGATAATGTAATGATTCTGATTTCTTTTAAAAATAGTATTTCATTGTGCTTTTGGTGAAGGTTTACACAGTAGTTTAGGTTCCCATTCAAAAATTTCTATACAAATTGTCCAGTGGCATTGGTTAATTCTTTTACAATGCAAGAACATTCTCAATATTTCTGTTTTGGATGTCCCATTTTCATTAGTCTAGTTTCTCTTCCCCTTATATTCTCAATTTTGTTTTAAAGTAATTGTCCATTTAGTCACATATAGATTAGTTTTTAAAGAAGCAGAGTACTCAAAGTCATATTCCTTATTTTGTGAGCTAACCTCACAAAATTTAGCTAAGAGGTGACTTCAGAGACTATATTTAGTTCAAAGTTTCAACAGTATCTGAGGGCATTAGTCTTGGGGGACACCCCAGTCTAAACCAGTCCAATGAATCTTTTTTTTTTCTTTTTTAAGAATTTGAAGTTTTGTTCCTCACTTTTTCCCCATTTTATAAGGTTTATCCATTGTGGTCCTGGTGAGAATGATCAGTAGTGGTAGCTGGCCACAATGTAATGTAGTTCTCCCAGTCTCAGGGTAGATGACTCTACGGTTCACATAGCCTAATAGTCCTGTAGACTAGTTTCTTCTTTGAGTCTTATGTTTCCTTCTGTATCTTTTCCTTCAGATGAATAGACACCAATAGTTTTATCTCAGATGGTTGCTCACAAGCTTTAACAATGTCAGAAATTACTGACTAAACTAGGATGTAGAACATAAACTTCATGAACTATATTGTACCAATTAACCAAGAGGTCCCACGAGACAATGGTCCTAATCCTTCACAACTGATACAGTTGTGAAGGTTTTTGTTTTCTTTATGCTGAGGTGTACTCCATACTGAAGACTATAGTCTTTGATCTTCATTGGTAGTCTATGAGCTCTTGCAGAAGGTTGGCCAGGTAGCTGTCTTACGGATTTTTTTGGCATACACCAGTGAGCACTTCCCATGTTGCATGGGGTTGTTGAACCATCTCAATTGGTATTCTGTCAACTTCTGGACACTTGTTATTCACCAGTGTAGTTAGTGAAGCTTGGACTTCTTCCTTCAGTACAATCAGTTCTTGATAATATAGTACCTTTTGAAATGGTTGAATGTAGACCAATTATTTTTGGTACAATAACTTTGTGTCTTCCTTCCATCTTCTTTTGATGCTTCACACATCATTCAATACTTTCTCCATAGTATTATTCAGTATTACAACTGAAGGCTTGAATTTTTCTTCAGCTATTTCAGCTTGAGGAATTCCATAGCAATTACTAAAAGGTCCTTTTATCTTGTGTACATTTCAGTGACATCTTTTACCTTCATCAAACTATGCACACATCATGCTTATTCAGTTTTAGTTTTCCCATCACCAAAAACAATAAGTGTCTACTATCTAGAGAATGCCTTCTCCTCTCCTCACCCATTCCAGTAAGAATTAATGAAAATTAGAGTCTGCATATTTATATGTTCATGTCATTTCATAATAGTGATAATATTCTATGTTTGTATTCCTGTAATTGATTTATTTCCTTCAACATAATGTCCTTCAGGTTAATCCACATTCCAAGAAGTTTCAGAAACTCATTTTTCTTTATTGTTGAGTAGTAGTCCATTGTATATATGTATCTCATTTTACTTATCCATTCATCTCCTGAAACATGGATCCTGATTTTTGGATGAACATACTTATTAATGATTTATAACGTTAAATTTGGTCTTTGAAACGATCTTTTAACCTCCACCACCCTTCGCACTGTGTGATAAAGATCAGGAAAGGAGTCTGAGGTTAGCTAGCAGGAGTCTCTTGAAACCTTATCATTTTTTAAACTCAGTAAGTAATGCTTATTAAAAAACAAAACAGAACAAAAACCCTTTGCCATCCCACATGTTACAGAGTAGAACTGAACTCCAGAGATTTTTCTTGGCTGTAATTTTTTTTTTTTTTTTAATTTACATTTTGTTGTGATTTGGATGAAACTTTCCAGAGTAAATTGGTTTTCCATTCACAGTTCATACACATCTTTTTTTTGTGACATTGATTGCAATTCCTACAATGTAATAGCACTCTTCTCACTTCCTCCCTATGGTTACCATTTTCCTTGGTCTTTTTTTTTTCTATCCATTCCTGACTTCTGAGCTTTATCCCTGGGTAAACGCTGCCAGTTCTGATCTCTTATGTTTGATTGTTCTAAAGAGTGTGTACCTCCCTGGTGTTATTGTTCATCTCATAGCCCTGTCTATTGTTTGGCTAAAAGTTGAGCCATGGGAGTGAGTTCAGTTTCAGGCCTGAAGGGTGACTAAGGACAATAGTCTCTGGGGTTCCACCAGTCTCTGTCAGAGCAGTAAACCTGCTCTTTTTTTTTTTTTTTAAATTATTATGTTGAGATTTGTTCCAAGTCCATCCAGGATCCCCTATGGCCATCCCTTTTAGAGTGGTTTGTAGTGATAGCCAGACACCACTACATCCTTCTTGTCTCAGGGTCATGGAGGCTGAGGTTCTCATGGTCTACTACTAGATCCTTGGACTAATTGTTTCCATGTGTCTTTGATTTTCTTCATTCTTTTTCTCTCTGGATGAGGAGAGACCAATATTTGCACCTTAGATGGCTGCTAGCAAGCATTTAAGACCCCAGTCACTGCTCACCAAAGTAGCCATCATTTGCTTTTAATATAGCCAGAAAATGTATTTTGAAAACTCAAGGTTTTTTTTTTTTTTTTTAAATAGGAGGATGGATTTTATAAAACAATGGTCACATATTTTAATGTTATGTAGATCTTCTTTATACAAAGCAAGGAAGCAAAGAACCAGAAAATGTATATTTACTGCTTATTGAACTTACTATTCAATACAGATATTGGCAGCCTTGAAAAACAAACATCACACACTCTCAGAGGCCACATTCATCTTTTAGATGCTAAAAAGGATTGCATTGTTTTTAAATAGAGAGCTTGAGTGGTTTTCAAAACTTGCTTTAGATCTTCTCTCTTTCTTGGACATGCTTAAGAAGTGAATGAAACATGGAAGGGCTTCTTCGCTCACAAAGGCAAGTTTTCATAAACTTATGAGCTCAAAAGCCAATGCCGCAAAGCAATATACTTTTTTATTTCAAATGGCTCCCATATCGCGATTATTATAAAGACAGAGAAGTCTTTATTATGCTTGGAGATTATAGGACAATATTTAAAAGTGGCCTGATAACTGGCATATCTTTATTCTTTCCTTCTAAAGACCTCCACCAGGGACATGTAACTTAAAGGTGATAACTTAAAAGACCATGATATAGTTTTGCAGAAATTGTACAAAAGATAAAGAGAAAGATCTGGCTCTTAGTCTAGATTCTGTAACAATCTTGGTGTGAAAACTTAGGATTTACTTTTTTATTTTTTAAATCTCTTTAAACTTCATTTATCACATTTGGAAAGTAATACCAAGAGACTTTCATTATACTAGTACTGGAGACAATAACAAGGACTTCTTTTGTGTTTTAATAAAGTCAAATAGAGCTTTTTCTATATGTCATAGCTAGGGTCGTGATTTGATCTGTCATATATTTAATTCTATATTCAATAGAAAATAATCCTACTATAGTGAGATTTAGTTTAAATAACACTATGTAGAGTAGAGCTTGTAATGTTATAAAATAATACCTTAAGTTTGTATGTCACCTTTTTCCAAATTATCTAGGACATTTTACAGGTAGCCAATTTGTCATACTGCCCTCTAGTGAGATAACATGTGTATGTGTGTGTGTGTATGTGTATGTGCAGTCGAGTCGGCCCCCGACTCATAGCGACCCCTCCTTGGGTTTCCGAGGCAGTATCACTACGGAAGTAGGATTGCCCAACCTTCCAAGGAGGGGTCGCTATGAGTCGGGGCCGACTCGACGGCACATGCTGCATGCTTTTCTTAGGTATAGTTCTCATCTTCTAATTTTATGGAATTCAACAAAAGTCTACTATGGTGGTTAAGTTTGTGTGTCAACTTGATGAGACCTGGTTGAGTGGCTGGGCAGCTGGATGTAGTATTCCCCATGATGAGACTGGTAATCAGCTCCATGGTGGAATCTACTGTGAACAGCTGAGTAGTTGCTTTTGGGTATGTGGTCTGCTTCCTGAATATAAGAAATAGCTTTGGGAATGATATCTAGCTTATGGCACGCTTGAACCCTGCATGTAGCCATGTCATTGTTCAGCAGGCTGCCATGCTCTGCTGACCTTGGGACTTTCAATGGACTTGAATTAATGGCCTGCCGTGTGGTTTGGTGACATCGGGACTATGCCTTTTTACTTGTCAACCTTGGGCTTGTCAGTCTCAGCAGCCAGCAGCTGTCTGAGTGAAGAAAAGCCTCTACCTTCAGTGAGCTGGGAGCAGGAGACAGAGCTGAAGTCCAGGCTTGAGGGGCTTTCACCCAGCCCCTAGAGCCTGGCACTTTGAACTATAAGAGAATAAACTCCTGTTTGTCCAAGCCATCCCATTTGTGGTATATTCTTGTCAGAGCAGTACTAGGTAACCAGAATATCTACTGATTCCTGCTTGCATTATGGTTAAAATATTTTAAAAGTGGATTAACAAAAATTATGCAAAAATTGTAACATACATCTAAGGAAAAGGATGATTGAGAAGCTGAATATCATTAGTCAGAACAAGGCTGTAGGCTGATTTTAGAACAACCACCTCTAACTGTGGGCTCTCCAAGCTGCTAAGTCTCTGCCACATGTCCCCTGTGTTCCTGCCCCTCTACCCAAGGACTGATACCTGCTCCACACTGTTTGTGAAGTTGTCCAGACTGTGTTGCTGCTTTTCTTTACTCAGACAGCTGCTGGCTGCTGAGGCTGACAAGCCCAAGGTTGACAAGAAAAAGGCACAGTCCCGATGTTACCAAATCACATGGCAGGCCATTAATTCCCGTCCATTGAAAGTCCCAAGACTATCTCAAGAAGAGATATGATTTATTGAACACAAATGACTGAAGACCAGAGTTGTTGGATATCAAGGACATCATAAATAAAGAAAGCAAAAGGTCATTAAAAAGACAAGAAATAAAGAAAAGACCAAATGGATTTCAGAAAATACTCTGAAACTTACTCTTAAGCATAATTAGCTAAAGGGAATGGAAAAAATGAAGTAAAAGAGCTGAACAGATTTCAAAGGGTGGGTAACAAGTCAAAGTATTATAATGAAATATGCAGAAACTGGAGTTCAAAAACCAAAAGGGAAGAACACATTTGACATTTCTCAAGTTGAGAGAATTGAAGAAAAAATACAAGCCTCTAGATGCAATATTGAAGAATTCTATGGGCAAAGTGATGAATGATGCAGAAAGTATCAAAAGAATATGAAAAGTATACACAGAGTCATTGTACCAAAAAAATTGATCAACGTTCAATCATTTCAAGAGGTAGCATATGATCAAAAGTCGATGCTATTGAAAGGAGACGTTGAAGCTACACTGAAGTTATTGGTGAAAAACAAGCTCTAAGAATTGATAGAATACTATCTGAGATGTTTCAAACAATGGATGCAATGGTGGAAGTGCTAACTTATGTATAACAAAAAATTTGGAAGACAGTTTCCTAGGTAACCTACTGGAAGAGATCTATACTTGTACCCATTCCAAAGAAAAGTGATCCAATGGAATGAGGAAATTATTGAAGAATATCATTAACAGTACAAAAATAAAATCTTGCTCAAGATAATTCAAAAACATTGCAATAGTACATTGACAGGCAACTGCCTGAAATTCAAGCCAGATTTAGAAAAGAATGTGGAATGAGGGATGTCATTGCTGATGTCAGATGGATCTTGGCTGAAAGCAGGGGATACCAGAAAGATAGTTACTTCTGTTTTATTGACTACACAAAGATAGTTGACTGTGTGGATCATATAGATAAGATTGTGAAGAATGGGAATTCTGGAATGATTAATTGTGATTGTGCAAAAGAGGCAGTTCTTTGAACAGAGCAAGGAGATACTGCCTTGTCAGGAAAGGTGTGCAGTAGGGCTGTATCCTTTCATGATACTTCTTCATTCTGTATGCTGAACAAATAATCCAAGAACACAGACTAGAGAAAGAAGATGACATCAGAGTTGGAGGAAGATATATTAATAACCTGTAATATACAGATAACACAATCTTGCTTGCTGAAAGTGAAGAGGACTTGAAGCACTAACTTATGAAGATCAAAGACTACAGCTTTCGTTATGGGTTATATCTCAACATAAAGAAAACAAAAATCCTCACATATGAACAATAAGAACACCATGATAAATGGAAAAAAAGAATGAAGTTGTTAAGGATTTCATTGTACCTGGATTCACAATCAGTGTCCACGGCAGCAGCAGTCCAGAAGTTAAGATATATTGTATTGGGCAAATCTGGTGCAAAAAATCTCTTTAAAATTTCAGAAATGGAAGATATTACTTTGAGACTAAGATATGCCTAACCCAAGTCACAGTATTTTCAATCACCTCAGATGCAAAAGTTGGATGATGAATAAGGAAGATGAAAGAAGAATTGATGCATTTAAATTATGGTGTTGATAAAGAATATTAAATATACCTTGGACTGCCAGAAGAATGAACAAATCTGTTTTGGAAGGAGTACACCCACAGTGTTCTTTTTGGTGCGGGATGGCAAGACTTCATCTCATGCACTTTGGGGTTGTTATCTAGAGGGACCAATCCTTAGAGAAGGCCATCATGCTTGGTAAAAAGAGGGGGGCCCTCAATGAGGTGGATTGACACAGTGTCTGCAACAATGGGCTCAGTTATAGCAATCATTGTGAGGACATCACAGAACCAAGCAGTGTTTTGTTCTGTTGTACACAGGGTTGTTATGAGTGAGGACTGACTTGAAGGCACCTAACAACAACAACAACAAAAACAACAACAAGAATTTTGTTTTTCCCATATCTAGTAAAAGGAGCCCTTGTGGATCACTGATTAATCTCTTGGCTGCTACCAAAATGTCAGCAGTTCAAATCCACCAGCAAGTTTACAGGAGAAAGCTGTGTCAGTCTGCTTCGCTAAAGTTTATAGCCTTGGAAACCCTCTGGGGTCAGTTTTACTCTGTCCTATAGGGTTATTATGAGTTGAAACTGACTGGATGGCATAGGATTTTATTAGAAATATTTTATTGTGTTTCTGGTGAAATTTAGGAGTTCTGGTGGCATAGTACCTAAGGCACTTGACTGCTAACCAGAAGGCTGGCAGTTCAAACCCACCAGCCAAACCATAAGGAAGTTTGGGCAATCTACTTTTGTAGTGATATTGCCTCCAAAACCCAAAGAGAGGTTGTTATGAGTCTGATCTGACTCGATGGCAGTGTTTGGTTTTGGTTTTGGAGAAAGTTTACACAGAAAATTAGGTTCTCATTTAACAATTTTTAATCAAATTGTTCTGTGATATTGGTTACATTTTCCACAATGTGTCAGTATTCTCATTATTTTCCCTCTGTTTGTTTTGTATGCATTGATCTAGATTCCTTTTTCCCCCCTGACTTTTCAGCTTTGCTTTTGGGTGAATTCTAACTGTTTGATCTCATATAGTTGATTGTTTAAGTGAGCACAGTACTTAAACAAACTCATGGGTGTTTTAAGCCAATCTATTATTTGGCTGAAAGGTGATTTCTAGAAATATCTTTAATTTCAAATTCAAGTGGTATCTTAGAGTGATGATAGTCTTGAGGGTTCCTCTAGTCCAGTAGGTCTGGCCTTTTTTAAGAATTTGAATTTTGTTCAACTTTTTTTCTCCCATAATGAGTTTGGTTTTGGTTTTATTTCTAGTAATATTGATTATATTAGTTAAAGAACAAGGAATATTCAGCTACTAGCAATCAAAATCCCAACTGCTGAAATCAGGTAATGAGAGAAAATAAAGACTTGCAGCTTGCTTTCTTTCAGGCACATGGTTGTATTCCTCTGTCCCTATAATGAACTTGCCATTCATTATAGCCAATATTCAGCTTATGTAAATCTGTCTTGATCCATGATTCAATTAATGCTTAATGCACTTGACAGCAGTGAGTAAATGACTGAGTGAGGAAGCTCTGGTGGCATAGTGCCTAAGGCATTTGACTGCTAACTAGAATGTTCATGATTAGCCACTCCAGCCACTCCATGGAAGGAATACTGGACAATCTACTTCTGTAAAGATTTACCTCCTTGGAAGACCAAAGGAGGGTCACTATGAGTCGGAATCGACTCAATGGTAATGAGTGAGCTTGTTTTTTTTTTTTTTAGAGGGTAGGAAGATTTTGCAGTACACATCATTGTGAACTATGCTTGAGGAACCTATCAAAAAGGAGATATGGGGATAACCAGCACCAAAGGCTATAGATTGCTGTACATATTCGCTGAGGCAGAAGGCTAGAGGCAGTGTTAGTAACATTTGGATATTCTTTGATATTGCATTTGATATTCAATGAAGTGCTTATGAATGCATTGACTACTTTCTGTCTCTTGGAGACCTCAATTTTTGCTTCAGTGTCATCAAAAGATCTGACAGATGAATAGGTCCAGTCACAGGATGTATTCCTAATTTTAGTGAACTCTGGAAAAATTTCCATTTTTATCTTAAACCTTAGTCGTGGAGAACCAACTAGTGTTCCTGACCAAATCTTTTATATCTCTATCAGTTTTACACTCTCCTCTTCTTTCTTTTTTTCCTTAATTTTTCCTATTTGCTTGATAATTTTCTATTACTTACAAACTGACTTGTGATTAGTAGAAGTGTTAGACTGGGTTATCTAGAGAAGCAAAACCAGTAAGACTTATATATACATAACAGAGAAAGAGAAATTTATCTTAGGAAAATGGCTCACACACTTATAGAAAGTGGCAAGTCCCAAGTTCTTAGATCAAGCATCAACCTGGAGGCTTTTCCCGACTCATGCAGCTGCAGGGGTTGACGAGGTCAAGGTTGGCAGGCAGTATACTGGGGGTTGACTCCAACGAATGATGAGATGAATCCAAATCTCCAGGTCAAATGGTGGATTGTTCTCTCATGGACGGTTGTAGGGAGTACAACAGGATCCCGATCCACAGAAGACTGTCTCTTCTCCCAGGATGTCTATAAATATATTGGAAGCTGGCCACACCCCTAGGGAAACTCACTTTCAATGGACTGGCTGCTCAAATCATATACATCTGATCTCATCACAGGAATAACCCATATCACAATTGCTTAAACCACACAGAATTGTGGTCCAGCCAAGTTGACACACAGCTCCAGCTATCACGGTAGATTTCTCAATGTTTCCAAGACTTTGATTCTCTATTTGTAAATCAATGATGACAGTATCTACCTCACTAACATAGAGGGTAGAAGTGAATAACAAAAAAAGATACATGGGAAAGTTTTTTTTTTTTAATAGATAAGTAATCATTACATCAGGTGTAGCAGTAATACTATCACTGCTAATGTCAGGTGGACATTGACTGAAAGCAAAGCATACCAGGAAGATATTTACTTGTGTTTCACTGACTATGCAAAAGCATTCAACTGCATGGATCATAACAAACTATGGATAACATTGAGAAGAATGGAAAGTCCAGAACACTTCATTATGCTCATGAGGAACCTATACATAGACCAAGAGGCTGTCATTCAAACAGAGCAGGGATACTGCATGGTTTAAAATCAGGACGGAAGTGTGCCAAGGTTGTATTCTTTCACCATATTTATTCAATCTGTATGCTGAGCATGTAATCTGAGAAACTGAACCATATGAAGAAGAACGTGGCATCAGTATTGGAAAAAGATTCATTAACAACCTGCAATATGCAGACAACACAACCTTGCTTGCTGAAAGTGAAGATGACTTGAAACACTGATGAAGGTTAAAGACTACAAACTGTAGGATGGATTACACCTCTGTGTAATGAAAACAAAAATCCTCACAACTGAACCAATAAGCAGCATCACGATAAATGGAGGAAAGACTGAAGTTGTCAAAGATTTCATATTACTTGAATCTACCATCAACACCAATGGAAGCAGCAGACGTTGTATTGCACTGGGCAAATCTGCCGCACAAGAACTCTTTAAAGTGCTGAAGAACAAAGATGTCTCTTTGAAGACTAAGATGCACCTAAACCAAGACTTGTTATTTTCAATTGCCTCATATGCATGTGAAAGCTGGAAAATGAATAAGGAACACCAAAGAAGAGTTAATGCCTTTGAGTTGCGGTGTTGGCTAAGGATACCGAAAGGACCATGGACTACCAGAAGAACTAACAAATCCGTCCTGGGAGAAGTGCAGCTGGAATGCTCCTTGAAAGCAATAAAAGTCAGACTTTGTCCCTACTTTGGTCATGTTGTTAGAAGGGAGCATTCACTGGAGAAGGATATCATGCTTGGTGAAGTGGAGGGTCTGCAAAAAAGGGGAAGGCCCTCAGTGAGATGGATTGACTCAGTGGCTGCAACAATGGGTTCAGGCATAGCAAGAATTGTGAGCCTGGCACAAGACCAGGCAGTGTTTTGTTTTGTTGTACAGTGTCACTATGAGTGGAATCTGATTTGATGGCACCTAACAACAAAAACAACAACAGTAGTAATAATAGCATTAGCAGTAGTAATATCTATGGGAGTGGTAGTAACAGTAATAGTATCAAAAAAGCCAAAGTCACTGCTGTTGAGTTGGTTCCGACTCATAGTGACCCCTACTCAGGTTTCCCAAGCAGTATCTCTACAGAAGTAGATTGCCCAATCTTCCTTCCAAGGAGCAGCTGGTAGATTTGAACTGTCAACTTTCTGGTTAACAGTCAAATGCTTTAGGTACTATGCCACCAGAGCTACCTGAGTAGTGATTGTTAAACCACATGGACTATCGTTGTTTTTGAAAGAGGTGTAATGTAGATTATAGTTTATCTATAGATATATCTGGGAGCTCTGGTAGCATAGTGACCAAGGTACTTGACTGCTAACCAGAAGGCTGGTGGTTCAAACCCACCAGCCACTCCTTGGAAGGAAGACTGGGCAATCTACATCTGTAGTGATACTGCCTCAGTGCCGTCAAATTTATAGATATATCCGTAGTATAACATATTTCTTTACTTCATAGTACAGTTAGCTGTTATCATTAAACCCTGTCAGGTTCCTAAACTCTGGTATGTTTTGGGTTGACTAAGGATTTCCCAGGAGCTCTGGTAGCATAGTGCCTAAGGCATTTGACTGTTAACCAGAGGGCTGGTGGTTCAAATCCACCAGCCACTCCTCGGAAGGAAGGTTGGGCAATCTACTTCCATAGTGGTATTGCCTCGGAAAGTCAAGGAGGGGTCGCTATGAGTTGGGTCTGACTCGATGGCACATAACAACAACAACAACAAGGATTTCCCAGGAAAAGTATTTCTATTCCTGGAAGCCAAATTAGAAAAGCAATTCCCTGAACTATTTCACGGACTAATGGTCTATGACTGGACTAAATTTTAATGGAAATTTCTCCCGAATTTTAACCAGTCTCATAAAAATTGAGCAATTCATCAAAGTCTGGATCCTGGGAATGTAATTGAAACAGTTTCTTGCTCCAGTGCCAACTTGTTCAAACTCAATGAAGTTCTCTTTTATTATTGCTTTAATATTCTCTGTTCTTTAGATCCACTTAGTTCCTTTATTATTTTTCTTTGGACTGACTACTTTCCATGCTTAGTCTCCCATCTTTGGGTTTGCCTACTCTGATGGAAGAGGCATGGGTTTACTGTCCTTTCAAAGTGATTTGGAACAGCTTTAACACATTTTTAATTTTTAGACATGCCAAATAGGCTTGTTGAAAATTGTGAATTGGATTTTTTTAAATAGAGACTGATACTGATAGCATGGCCCTTGGTTGTGCATGTGTCCATTAAACACACTTTAAATAGGGTTCTAAACCCCCCAAAAACCAAACTCATTGCCAGGAAGTTAATTCTGACTCAGAGTGACCCCCACTGGAATTCCAAGGCAGTAAATCTTTACGAAAGTAGATTGCCCTATCTTCCTTCTGCAGAGTAGATGATGGGTTTGAACTACCAGCGTTCTGGTTAGCAGTCATATGCATTAAGCACTGTGCCACCAGAGCTTCTTAGAGAGGGCTCTAGATTAGTGTTTTTCAAATGTGAACCATTTGATTCAGAATAACCGGGAGTAGTTAGGCCCTAGGACCTCGTGAATCACAATCTGCATTTTTAGTAAGCATCTCCTGTAGTTCTTGTGTGCAAACTAAACTTTGATGAACATTGTTGTGGGTGGAGAGATCATCACAATTTTGTGCTACTTCTACTACAGGGACAATATTTTAGTATGGAATTAAAATATTAAATTATACTGGAATGTGACTTCTTCCATGAAAGAGGCAATATCTTATTTATTTATATACAAAGTTAGTGTTCAATAAGTATTTTAGATATGACTATTAAATTGAACCTACTAGGGTTCACCTCAGGCAGTCCCAAAATCAGTCTCCCATACATCAAATGGAAGACTAAATGGCTAAAATGAACATGGATCAGGATCATAGTTTTATTCCATTAGAATGATCACCTAGATATGGAAATAATAATTGTTTTTTATTTCCTATTTTGTGGTCTAAGAAATGCCCAGTCCTGTGAATTAGATGAAAATATATAGTTATTTATTTAGTGTCATCTTCAAAAGCAGATGGAGTTGTTTATTTATTTATTTTTCTAATCTCGTGTAGAAAATAAGGGAGGTGGGGAGAGAGAAAGTAAAATTTTTGTTTAAAGAGCTAGGTGAATTTTGCCTGTTTCAAAATTCTCTGAAGAAGTTAAATCTAACTGTTAAACATTAATGATTTCTCAACAAGTGACTGGGATCATTAAAGAGACCATAGTCTTAGAAATAAACGGCGTGCTGAAAAGAGAGGCTTAAAAATTACAGTTGCTTTGTCACTATTTCTGCTGCTGAAAAATGATGGTCTTCCTCTGTGCTTCCAACCTAACATTTCAAGGACTATGAAGATAGTGGAGTGTTCTGTATACTTATAAAATCCCTTTCAGACTCTCAACACTTAACTTCTCTGTCAAATATTAAGAGGATTTTATTTGGCTTTTAATGGGAAATTAATTATTTGATGAAACTCTCTCATAATATCATCTAACAAATGCTATTACCACATGACATTCTAACCTCATTACTGCTTAGGTGAGAGAGAGGCAGTACATGCAATATGTATATTGAATTTGGTAGTTCACAACAAATGTAGAAGTTACAGCTTGAGAAATGGGCTTCTAGGAAAAAAATAAAAATAAAAATAAGACAAGCCAGACTGTTAAGGGAGAATAATTATATCATGTAATTTGCATGCAAATATATTTAAACTAAAGAAATAATTCTAAATTATTCATAGCATAAGGTTGACTTTGTATTGCCATTATTCCCAACATAAAATATATGCTATAAATCATGCTTTTAATGTAGAGGAGAATAGCTGAGGTGAAAATACAGTTTTCTCCCAGATGTACAAAATGCAATTGAATATTGCATGTTGGGAGAGGTAATTCTCAATTACAGCATATTGGAATTACTTGATAATCCATTACATGTAAGTAGTTTAAACAAAATGTGCCTCATTAAAACAAATTAACTTTTTTTAAAGGATATATTTCTACTCTTTGTGTAAGGTAATAACTATTTATTTATAAACTATAAAACATATAGCACTGTTATGCCTACAGAACTCAGAAATTACTAGGCTATATATTCATTAAAGAGAAGTAATTACTTTCCAGATATCTTGCCTGCAATCTTTTATTGACCCCATAATGCAATTGCCATGCTTAATAGATTGATGCAGCTGTTTATACATTTTTTTTCCACAACATATGACTTTGCTATACAAGTTCAATAATAATTCACACAGGCACATACGTTTAATAAGCTTAACATGCAGGAACACGAAGCCTGCTGTACTTAAGAAAATCAGTTGATAGCCTCAAGGATATGGAAGAGAAGGGGAAACATGATCAAACGTTTTTATAGTAATTGATTTGTAATTGTTACTGCCCACATTTGGTCTCATTGGAAAATAACAGTGTTTGAGGATAGTCATTAAAATCATTTGAATTCTGATTTGAGGAAAGATATTTGTGGAGTTGGAATTCACTTTCCAAAAATGTCACAAAAAGTATTCGTAGACCACTATGGACATAAAAACGTAGGGACAGTACCAGCATCTATACTACAATAATAATTTCTCCTTTCTTGGGGGAAAAGTATTTGTTATTTGAATACTTAATATTGTGCCACAGGTTCTTCACCCATCATTTTTCTGTCAAGGAAAATAAGACATTGATATGAAATTAAAGTGTGAATGCAAACTTCATTAGAAGAGCAAGCAAAACTGAAGAGGAAATATCCATTATATAGATTTAAATTATAGGAGTTTGGAAATGGTGACTGCTTTCTATTAACATTGAAATCCCGATTTATTATACATGATACACACTCAAATCCTCTATATGAATGTGTATTTGTGCATGTGTATATATTTATATGATTATGTGTATTATCTGAACACTTCAGGCAATCAGGATGGAACATTATGAAAAATGCCTTTTAAAATGAATTTCAAAGTTGAAACGGTATATAAATTCTCAGTTTATTATATACTGAATCAAAATTAACTGCTTAGAAATGTACAATTAATTTAATTTATTTATTCATGTTTATAATTTTACTTTAGGTAAAGAACATATTCTGAGAGAGGAAAATACACTATTCTGATATAATATTTTTCAAATATTTATTTTTCAAGTCTTTATTTTTAGGATGACCTAAAGAGGAGAAAAGCTAGATACTTACTGTTTTCGTTTTTTCTGGCCTACAGAAGACAAACAATTCAAGTAACATTTTAAGAGTATTTATTAAGATGATAAGGTGATTAAACCTCAGTCATTGGTATCAGTGACTTTAAAATTGCACTGTAACTTTGGTTGGGAAAATACTAATCAGTGTTTTCTGCTTAGTATTAGTATCATATGGTAGCATCATTTTTTATTAACATAACACAAATATCCTGTGCCATGCTACACCTTTCATTGCTTGCGGCTTTGGAATCAAAATGTCACAGCAAATTTTACTTTCACTAATAGATTGAGACTTGTACATTACATTAGTGAAAGTTAACTGTAGTATGGTATTATGCCAAAATAGCTAAGGAGGCAGCCATATACAACAGTCCTCTAAATTACCACCTGCTTCTTCTTTGTCCCCAAATGAAAACAAAAGAATGAGAATTTGGGGGGGGGGTGTAGTTTATTACCTTTTTGGAGAAAAGTTCACCTTTCTGCAACTTCTCTATATGCATTGTCAAAATATCACATTATACAATTCACTGGAAGTGAACTTATTGCTAAATACCCATTAGGTTCCCAGGAGATGCCTTACATTAATTGTTTAGTGAAAGCACCCTTAGGCTATCACCAGGGAAGCACATTAAATGCATAAAAAGAGAAGTTGACAGAGATCCCTGTAGAACAAGATGCATTTACCAGGCTCAAGACTTCTCCAGGAAGAATGCAATGAGGCAATGTTGAGAATGGTCATTTGGGTTGGGGGCAGTTTTTCTTGTTTTTATTTATTTTATTCTATTTTTTCCTGCTGGCACAAACACACCATTAGTATGGGAGAAAAAAATGATGCAGGAAAATAATTAGAAAAAGGCTGCTCAGTGATTATAGACAGAATTAGCCTATATGTCTTGGTTCTGAGGCATCAATGAACTTTACAGACAAATTATTGGGAAAGTTAGAGAGAAGGGATATTATCCACTTAATGATGTTATAAAAGAAGCATGATGGGAAACTTTGGAGGAGGAAACAATAAGTTTTGAAGTAAAAGAGAAGAAAGTGCTTGGTAGCAAAATTTTAGGCTAATGGCCAAATAAGCTGATGTAGGAAAAAAAGTCAAGTCACAAAATGAATGACAGTGAATTCTGGCAAAATATGTTTTCATATCTGTCTGCCACATTGCTTATGAAAACGTTTTCGATTCTGAATATAGCACGGATTTTTATCACTCTCTTGTTTAATTACAATTGCTGGTGAAACTATTGTACGTCTATTATGCACTATTATGTTTGTTTATTTCACATCATTTTGTTTAGAATGTTTCTAAAAAGGAAATGTAAAAAAGCAAACAAAATATGTGCTTGGTGTCACAAATCCCCCACATCTTTTTTTTCTTTTTTGTTAGCATTACTATAAAAATTCCACTAGAGGGGGCACTAGTAAAACAATAAACAGGATTCGAACAGGATTTTAACTTTTTGAGGTGAAAATGACTCACACTCTTCCTTCTCTCAAAACCGGACAGGACTATGTAGAGGAGATTTCAGGGCAGCAGTGAAGATACCACATGGAAGGAATTTTAGGTCTTTAATATCCTTCCGTGAAATTTAGGTTTTGTTTTGGCGTTAGTTCTGCAACAGTTAAATTTCAGCCAAAAGAGTACAAAAATTCTTGGTTAAATATATTTAGTGTTTAATATATTTGTCTTACTACGTCTGAAAACTGAAGTCTTAAAAAAAGAGATGTTTCAACCACGTGAATTTACTTAGTGAACTCAAACTTTTACAGAAGCAACTGTAATGATGCGAATTATTCTTTAATTGTCAAATTAAATTTCCCCAAGACACAGGAATAGCCTTTAGCTCATCATTTTAATTACAGAAAAGTGTTACTTTAAACATAATAGGAAAATATATCATCTTTTTGTAATTAATCTTTTTTAAGTGCCCAAATTTGCCAAGTATTACAAACTTTAACATATCCATTGACTTGGTGCTCCGGTTTACTATTATTTCTTTTATTCATTTACAGACTTTCTTAAAAAGTAACAAAGCTAATAACAGAATTATCGTTTGCTATGAGAAGGTCTCATATTTCGAGAATTAAGGACATGCTCCTGTTGGTCCATATGACTTTTGTTAACAGTGAGGGAAGATCTGGACAAGAATAGGCTAAATTAGTCCCTTTTCCTAAACTTCTACAGTTCATACAGTAATTTTGTAACATGACAAAAATACATTCCTTTTTCAATTTAATTCTCAAAAACTTTGTAAAATGCCATGATGATTAAAGAAAACAAAAACAAAAATATTGCCATCAAGTAACATCTGACTCATGCTGCCCCTATGTATGTCACAGTAGCACTGTGCTCCATGTTGTTGTTGTTGTTATGTGCCATCAAGTCGGACTTGACTCATAGTGACCCCTCCTTGGGTTTCTGAAGTGGTATCACTATGGAAGTAGATTGCCCAACCTTTCTTCCATGGAGTGGCTGGTGAGTTTGAACCGCTAGCCTTCTGGTTAGCAGCCAAGTGCCTAAGGCACTGCGCTACCAGAGCAGGATTTTCAAAGTCTGATTTTTTTTTAAGTGGATCTCTAAGCCTTTTTTCCAATGTGCCTTTGGGTGGACTCAAACCTCTAACTTTTCTGTTAGCAGTGTAGTGCATTGACCATTTGCACTATCCAGGTACTCCTATGAAATAAAATAATCCATGCTAATTCTTTATTTTAATGCCTAGCAGACAAGGTATGCTTAATAATGTTGGAAATTCTTTTTTGTTGTTGTTGTTGTCATTTATTTTTACTCAACGTATTTGTTATCCTCAGAATATATACTTTGGCTGTTGTTGTTGTTGTTGTTATTTGCCGTGGAGTCGGCCCCGACTCATAGCGACCCCTCCTTGGGTTTCCGAGGCAGTATCACTACGGAGTAGGATTGCCCAATACTTTGGCTAGATTTTGATAATATGCTCTTGTCCTTTGTGTGTCTTTTTCTGACTTTACCTAACACAGATTTTCTGAAGAAAACTGACTACTTCTTTCTTGCTTAAAGATCTGCTTTCTACCCTGACACACTGAAATGTTACGGATTGGCATTTTTTATTCTTTGCTTTTGGTAGACTGCCAATATTTCTTACAAATGTCAGAAGAATGTTTTAGAAAATTAATGTCTAAGTTCTCTAGCTATCTAAATTTCATTGTCACTTAACAATAACTCTGGGGAGAATAACCATCACGTGCTGTGTATCAACGTCATTAGAACATTTGATCTGGAATGTGTTCTTAGAAGTTCTTCAGACCAAATGCCTCAGAAAAATGGAACCTGAGGCCTGGAAGAATTAAATAACTGCCCAATTTCATACAACTGGCTGTGAGATGAGTCAGCCTGAGTTGAAACTCGTGGCTCTGTCCTATCCTCTGAATTATTTGAAAATTTAAATTAAGAAGTTGATCATGGTCTTGCTTGATTTGGAAAACTAACAAAAAATACATAGATTTTTTTTGTAAGTAGACAAAGTGTGGTGAAATGCCCCAAACATAGCAAACATTTGCATAGCCCTTATAGTTTATGAAATCTGTTTCCAACATTGCCACCTTTAATGGTGGCCTGGAATGTGGTGGAACTTTTAATGTTTACTTATGAAGCAAGGTAAGTTTACTGGTATCTCTTAGATTCTCTTTCTTTCTGTTTTGATTAATTCTAATACTCTTCAAAGCAATGCATGATGACTCTGTAATGCAACAATTAGGCATTATATCACTGGGCAGTGACTGCTTTGCAAATGGTCATTTAGGGTAGGTCCTTGATACTGAATTATAGATTTCTTCCCCCCTCCTGATTTTCTGTTCTGTGGCCTAGGGTTTGTAATGGACACAAAGAGTTGTGATGGCACTTGGTGCCTGGGGCAACACCACCAACCTGGAAGTGGGTAATATTATCCCCACTTCTTTAATCCCTTTTCCAGCCTAGAGAAGAGAGGGGAAGTGGAAGAGGCAAAAATATTACTTTGATCTCTAAGCCCCTGTGGCCACCTTTCTCCATCTCTATTTCAGAACACACCTATTAACTCACTCAGGCTGGGTTTTGTGAATTATACAATTTCAGTATTAGAATTATAGTTTTTATGTCCAATGTCTTCATTTTATAGATTCAAATGATTAAAATGACTAGAGCAGGGCAGTTTACTCCTTTATCTATCTTACACATTAAATACAGTGTTTTAAAAAATATTTTACTGTGTGTAGGGGCCATAATGCAACTAGTTAGTGACAGACATTTCCCCCTAATTTTCTTTAGTGTGAGTCCAGTGTTTTTTCTTAGCCATGCAAATAAAAAAGAAAACAAACAAATCTGACTCACAGAGATCCTTTAGGACAGAGTAGAACTGCCTTATAGGGCTTCCAAAGCTGTAAATCTTATGGAAGCAGATTGACTCATCTTTCTCCTGCAGAGCAGCTGGTGGGTTCAAACCACAGACCTTTTGTTTAGCAGCTAAATGCTTTGGCCACTGTCCCATCAGAGTGCCTTCTTAGCCACATACCTTCCCATTAAACTGGTAGCCATATTGTTGTTGATATTTAACCAATAATTCACTTGTAAGTCTTTGACTTGACATGCTTAATTATTTTAAATAGGCTGAAAATTGCATTTTTTTGAAAACTATTCTTCAGTGTTTAGGTGAAACAATTAACCCTATCAAAGCAAGTTCAAAGGAATTCTATTTGTTTAGACATCTGTGATTCACCTAGAAATAACAAAGTGATTTTTCTAGAGTAAATATTCTAGAGTAAAATATTCTTAGGTATATTTTACTTCTCCTTTCTCTCCTTTTCATCTTCTATAATTGTTTTCTTTAATAACTAGGAATTTTTTATTTAAAAAAAAAAAACCAAAAAACTTGTATTATATTTCTTGAGCTTAACAAAAATGGCCAGTCCTAGGAGCTCTGGTGGCATAGTGCCTAAGGCATTTGACTACGAACAGAAGGTTGCCAGTTCAAACCCACCAACCACTCCTTGGAAGGAAGACTGGGCAATCTACTTCTGTAGAGATACCACCTTGGAAACCCAAGGTTGCGGGGGTATTGTGCACCAGAATCAACTCGCCAGCAGTGAGTTTTGTGTTTACACAACCAGAGATGAGCAACCAGTAACTGTGGTGATTTGTAGTGTTCTCAAAGAATTTTCTTGTCCAATTAACCAGTCCCTTTATGTTGGAAATTTCCATTGTTTCACTTCAGAAACTTTAGAAACTAGCTTACTGTAGAATGTGGATAAAACAAGAGGTAACCCAATTGCTAGATAACACACTTAAAAATGATTTGGTTATCCAATTAACTAATTAACATTCATTGTCAGAGGACCTAGAGACATCGGGATGTTTGAAGAGCACATTTTGGTAGTCGAAAAGAGGTAAGAAATTGAAAATAGTATTGAAGGATAGATGGAACAGCACATTGGGGCTAGCCAGGGGGCATTGCAAAGGGGGTAGGCACTAAGAGAATGGGGAAATATGAGTGTCAAAATGGATTCGGAAGACAGTAAAACACAGAAGTGGAAATTCACAGATTAAAACAAAATAAAATTTGCCCTCGCACATTGATTTATCTGTTGTTCAGCAATTTTTCGTGCCTACTACATGCAAGAACCTATGCTAGTCATTTGAAAATATGGTGGGACAGGAAAATTGGATGTAAAATTCTTTTTATTTTCAATAATCCTGTAGTATAACAAGTCACTCAGCTGCAAAATAATACATCTGAGAAGTAAGTGTATATTCTAACCCTGCAGGCAAAATCCACTCTATTTCCACCTTTGCCTCCACCTGCCCCTCTTCCTTTCCCTGGCTGCTTTTTCAGGGGACACCATTAGAATGAAAGAGCAGAGTGTGGAAATGGGAATGGTGAGCTGTTTCCACTCACAGAATTGTCAACAGGTCTGCACACAGCATCTGTGACTCTGGGAAAACTGTCAGGCTAGGAGCCAGCTGTGGCTTACACTTGAAAATAATAATAATATCCACTTAGGGGTATGGAATTATTTATTACTACTGGTGGAATTTTTGCCAAAGGCAAGAAATGAAAACATCCGATGAAAAATGTCCTCAGCCCACAGCCCATCACACTCACTCACCATAGGAACGGATTAACTCTGTGACCAAGAATAAACACTACTATAGTTATTACTATTATTATTTAGCTTTTTAAAAAGACATTAGAAATTATAGGAATCGGCACAAACAGAGCAATTGACAGGACTTGTAGGAGCAACGTTTATGACGGAGCTTTTATGCGTAACTGATGTTTCTGTGGAGCTTTCTTTTCTTCTTTCTCGTCTTTATTTTTTTTTTTTTTATCCCTTTCTCCCTCTCCTCCTCTTACACTTATCCAGGGGCCCACGATAAGGATCTGGAGGTTGGGGTGGTGGGATAGAAACCTACTATATATATATATAAAAGAACTCCTGTATATATTACTATGTTTATGTGCTGAGTGTATACTAATGCACTTGTGGGGACTACTGTTATGTTCCTTAACTCGCATTGTCTTATTTATTTATCATTACCCTAATATACTGTTTGTGTATAAATATATATGTAACTGCATTGTGAATGAACTCTTGCCAGTCATCTGGCCCTTTGTGTGTCTTTTTGACAGGATAAGGGCAAAGTAACTGACTGCCCAAGCAGCTAGATCTACTATGAACGTAGGCTACTGGATTTCTCTCTGTGAGAAAGAGCTATGTCGGAGGATTTCATTCCATACTAGTATTAAGCCTAGGTGGAACTGTTAGTGCCTTGTTTTGACTTGTGTTCTTACTCACAACCCTGTCTTCAGATTATTGCCCTGGTTTATGAACACTTCATTTTACCCCTGCTGTCTCTCAGTCAAGGAGTTCTGGTGGCACAGTGGTTAAAGCATTTGGCTGCTAACCAAAACCTCCACAGGAGAAAGATATGACAGCCTTAAAGATTTACGGCCTTGAAAACCCTATGGGGTAGTTCTATTCTGTCTTATAGGGTCTCTAGGAGTCGGAATCGATTTAATGGCAGTAGTTTGATTTTTCATTTTGTCTCTTGGTCTTCATTTCCCCTTGTGGTGCACCTTGCTTGAGTTCTTGGCAATGGGCCTACTTATTTATTCATTTTTTGAGAAAGGGAAATGACTTATATTTAATAATTCTAATTTTTTAAGAAAAAAGTCTTTTTTTGCAGAGAGATGCTCTCCTTTTGTGCTATACAGACCCCGTCTCCCCCTTTGTCTCACATCCAAATGCAGGGGGCAATGAGATTGCTTTAATTAGTGCTGATTTCTATTTTGTAAATGCCTGCTCCAGGTCTTGTTTCTCCTACCAGGGAATTGTTTCAACCCTAAATTTTTGGTGTTCATTTCTGAGTTTTATTTTGACTTGTACAAACCCCTATGTCCATGAGAGGTCCCTATCCTTCATCTTGACCTCTGAAGAGGTATGGTTCAGGTACCAGATCACTCAGAGGGAAATTGGACTGTTCTTCCTTCTATTTAAAAAATTTTTTTTTCTTTTGTCTTCCTTCCTACATTTCCTTCTTTTTTCTCATTTATTTTCTCCCTTTTCTCTCTCCTCTATTCATATGAGTTTGTTAAAAAGAAATCCAGAATGAAATATTTAGAGTTTGTCTAATTATCAGGGATTAGAATCCCAATCACATGACTTAAATTTAGCCCATAAAAGGTAAAAGTAATGACCTTTTGCTATCTCTTCTTTAAGTAAAATATAACACTAACAGAAACAAATCTAACATCTAAAATTATATTAAAATTCAAGATCCAGATTTTCAGGAAGTTCTAGGTTAAGAATAGAAATTTGCTATCTTAGGATAAACACTTTAGATGAACCGAAGGAGTTAATGAAAACTGTGTTTTTCAACTCTAATATTTAATATACATATTTTGTGTTTCCATACTTTGGGCTACAAATTTTATTCAGTTGAAAAACATTTAACAATTTGTATAAAGTTGCAGATTGTATGTAGAATCCTAATTTTATAGAAATGTAGAAAATATTGGATAAAGTATGCAATTAAACGTGATACAGCAAATCTTCAAACAATAAATCTCATGAATAATATTTTTTAAATATTAGGCGAGATTTTACTAAGTTAGAACTACTACTAGAATTACAGAATTCTTCTGTTCACTTTTATAAGAAATAGCTCTTAGGAGAAAAATAGTTGGACATTTCTAACTACATCTTCATATTACTTTATCAGCAATTCTGAAATCCAGAAGCCTCTGGGAACCTAAAATTAAAACAAAAATAAAAGAAATTTGGCATAAAAAATTGACCTGAATTGACAAGAGACTACTAATAGTTTTTATCCTCTGGTGGCATAGTGCCTAAGGCATTTGACTGGTAACCAGAAGTCTGGCAGTTCAAACCCACCAGCCACTCCTCAGAAGGAAGACTGGGCAATACACTTCCTTAGAGATACTGCTTCGGAAACCCAAGGAGGGGTGACTATAAGTTGGCATCGACTTGATGGCAGTGAGTTTCTTTTTGGCTTGGCTGCTAACCAAAATGTCGACAGTTCAAACCCACCAGCATTTCTGTGGGAGAATATGTGGCAATCTGCTTCTGTAAAGATTACAGCCTTGGAAACCCTATGGGGCAGGGCTGCTATGAGTCAGAATCTATTTGACAGCAATTAGTATCCTAGTTAGTATGAATATTAACATATTTCACTGCACAAGTGTTAATGTGTTCAGTGCTGATCCAGTCCAGGCCGCACTGGGGGAGGTATGTACTATGCAGTATGCACACTATAACCAATAACCAGTTGCCATCAAGTTGCTTCTGACTGATGGCAAACCCATGTGTGGGGCACAGAACTGCTCCATAGGATCTTCAAGGCTGTGACTTTTCAAAGTAAGATTGTCAACCTGTCTTCTGAGGTGCCTCTGTGTGGATTCGAGCCTTCAACGTTCTTGTTAATAGTTGAGCTCTTAACTGTTTGCGTAACCCAAAACCAAGCCAAACTCACAGCCATTGAGTCAATTCTGACTCATAGTGACCCCCACTGGGTTTCCAAGGCTATAAATCTTTAAGAAGTAGATTACCTTGTCTTCCTCCCACGGAGCGGCTGGTGGGTTTGAACCACTGACCTTTTGGTTAGCAGCCAAATGCCTTGACCACTGTGCCACCAGACTATAGTATCTTTTAAATTCTGAAAAATTCTGAATTAGTAATGCTTTTATCCCCATGTTTGAGATAAAAGATGGTAGATCTGTATATGGATTATATTTCTAAAATGGATTTCATTCTTAGTTGGAATCTAAAAAGAACAATTCACATTCAGAAAAGGTAACTGTGAACTGGTCACTGAGAAATATGAAAAATGAATTTTATTTTCCAGCCACACACACTAAGTAAAAGCATTTTGATGTGACAACACACTGCAGTGTCTATGCAGCATTGTTCTAACAAAGCTGAAAATTAGATAAATAATGTTAACATTCTAGTGACTCATCTTAAAAGAGGAGAGAAGGAAAGAAAAGGCAAAGCAAAATATCATGAGAACCTTTGGTACCTAATTTATTAAAAATATTCATATATGTATATGGGGTTGCTATGAGTCGGGGCTGACTCGATGGCAAATAACAACAATATATATGAATGTCTTATATATATATATATATATATATATATATGTTTAAGTATGTTTAAATAAAAAAATGTATAAATATATATTTTTATCCAAAGCTAACACCTGTCATTGAAACCATTTTCATTTTAATTCAAGAAACTTTTATTTAAGTATATCTTCTGAAATTCCCTGGGAAGATTGTATTGCTCTGATCATCCTGGCTTATTTCTTCAGCCACTTGTTAAGGCTATAGGAACCTTCATGTGATTAATCAAGGGCTTGTCTTCACAAAATCCAATGATAAAACATTTGACTGCTGCTCATTTGGGCAAAAAAGGGGGTTTTGAGCTCTGTGTTCTTCTGAGCTTAATACTTTGTTACAGATACATATCAATACTCAATCCATACCTCCCTTCATATTACTCTGAAGACACCCAGAGAACAAAATTTTTCATGATCCTATAAATCTTTGTCCTTAGCTTTTGGACACTCAATGAATATCTACTCGTAGGATATGTGAAAAATACCCACTTTTCAAAGCAATATTTTAAAGTAAAAGCACATTTTCACCGTTCATGAGAGTTCTTCACACTATTTATGTTCATGATTTCCCCTCATATTGGTATTAATATATTCTTTAATTAATTCTCAATAACTTTTAAATGTTAATAATTATTTTGAAACTCAAAAGCAAATATTAACAAAAATCTTTGCTTTGCTTAATGCTTTTTATTAACTTGAGAAATTATTTTTGCATGTGATCTGTAGTGTGTGTATATAAATATATGTATACACTTAAAGATGTATGTAAGCATTTATCCACCTACTCATTGCTATATAGGATACTACTCTTGCAATACAATAATGTTGGTAAGATACCGTCTTTTTCACTTCTTTTTCATTTCCAAAATGCCTTTTGATAAATTTCTGGTCAAGGATCGACTATTCTATTAGATATAAAAATGAAAACATAAACGAAGTAATCCAGAGAGCAAAGTACTTTCTCTGAATGTCGTAGGTGACCCAGGGGTTTCTGTTAACTACCTGTCTCATTTTGCCCTCTGTCTTCTCACTATCTCTGGTAATATCTCTAAGTTTAATTTTTCTGATCATGACTTTTCCAATCTAGACAGACCGGCTCTCCTGCTTATTCCTCTCTGCCCACTCTGCATTCTTTCTTCTCACTGTCTTTGTGTCACTCTCTTTGGCTTCATGGGAGCTCTGGTGGCATAGTGCCTAAGGCATTTGACTGCTAACCAGTAGGCTGGCGGTTCAAATCCACCAACCTCCTTTGAAGGAAGACTGGGCAATCTACTTCCGTAGAGATACTGCCTGGAAAATCCAAGGAGGGGTCGCTATGAGTTGCAATTGACTCAATGGCAGTGAGAGGGACTTTGTCTTCATATACCACTTTGTGTACATCAAGGTCTCCACATTCTTCTTTTCTTGCAGTACACATGCAGTACCTCCTTTAACCTCAACTAAGAATGCCTCTGTTTATATAGATAAATGTTGCCGAAAGTGGGGTAGGGTAGGGAAAGGAGGGAGAAGGGTCTATGTCTGAGCCTACATTGTTTGTTATTTCAATCAGTATATAAGAAAGAAAACAGAATTCTTTGTATTTAAATAAAAGACTTTGTTTTAAAAGGTGAAAATAAATTTTGCTAATTATTTATTTTCTACTTTTTGATTCCGGAAGTTATAAAGCTCTCAAAGAATCAATATGGTTTTATCTTAACCACAGGATATTTTTCCTTTAGGAGAAAAGTAGATTGTTGGGTACTTGTTACTTTGGAGACACAGTGAAGTCTTATTCTATTAACAGTAGCATCAGTTTTCTGAGATACAGGAGCACACTATGCCTTTTTTTCAGCAGCTGGAAAATTATGCCATGATGTTTATATATATATATATATATAAAATAATAAAGGCATTCTGTTTCCACTATGAGATTCCCTCTGGAATTGCCAATTGGACTGTAGTTACAGGGGAGTGATAATGATTTTGAGCCCATGATGCATTTACTTCTATGTGTAACTATGTAATCTCTTTTAAACTCAACCTTTCGGTATTTATATCCTTAGAACAATAAACTGTGAAGCAGTATTCTAGGCCTGAATAATCAGAAACAGGGTAAATTAGGTCATAAAATAGCACCTTGGAAACAAGGTAAAGGTATATCTACTCCTAGAAGTGTGGGTAATAGACACAGTCTGTAGAAAAAAATGGGTCAACATAAGTGTGTGCTCTTAATGCTTCAGGTACCAGTCATTTTCCTTTTAATAGGTAGGCTGGACTCTCTGTTTTCTTTTCAATTTCACTAGTTAGTATAGCACTCCATACAACTATCCAGTCAACACAGTACCAGGGCCAAAGATCAAGGTAAGAGAGGCATAGAGAGGTATATGCAAGGAATATGCAACTTAAGAACCCAAGGAGGGGTCGCTATGAGTCGGGGCCGACTCGACGGTATATCAACAAGCAGGATCTATTTATGACTGCAAAGAAAAAGCTTCTTTCTCAGAATGTGTAGTACAAAGTTTGTTTTTGAAAGTCCCCAAATACTTTTCAGATATTAAATGAAGTTTCTTATAAACCTTGAGAAGTGTGCCCAGAAGGAAGTTCTTTTCCTTGAGAATGATGACATATAATTTATTCCTTCCAACTGTGGGGGACTAAACACAGGAAGAAGATTCTTTAAACAGAAATTAAACCACTGAGGAGGTGAGGGGTTTGCACA
This sequence comes from Orycteropus afer afer, assembly GCF_000298275.1. NCBI lineage: Eukaryota > Metazoa > Chordata > Mammalia > Tubulidentata > Orycteropodidae > Orycteropus > Orycteropus afer. Next base: position 4,609,198 of record NW_006921621.1, read on the forward strand.
CAGCCTTACAGCGTGACAGAGAAATAATGGCATCCAAGCCCAGGATCTTTTGGTACTTTGAGTTTATTTTTTTGAGTCACCAGGAAGCTGGATTTTTGTAGCCTGGAAGAGATCTGTGCAATTCAATCTGAGTAACACAACTAATCCCTAGTTTAAAGAATAAACTAAAAAGAAAACAAACAAACTCACTGCCATTGAGTTGATTCTGACTCATAGAGACCCCCATTGAGTTTCCAAGGCTGTAAATTTTTATGGAAGCAGACTGCCCCATTTTTCTTCTATGAAGAGGCTGGTGGGTTCAAACCACCAATCTTTGGTTAGCATCCAAATGCCTAAACCATTACACCACCAGAACTCCTTAGTTTAAAGAATATCAATTCATAAATATCAACATTAAGAGCTTACGCACTTAAGCCCATGACAATGCTGAGAATTTAATAAAGATCACTAAATAATTATTTGCTATAATGATGACACCACAGAATGCCCAAAATTGTTGTGTGATGATGAGTCTTTTTCCACTCATAGAAACAATATAGGACACAGTAGAATTGCCCCCAAGGAGCTCTGGTAGCATAGTGGCTAAGACACTTGACTGCTAACCGGAAGGCTGGCAGTTCACACCCACCAGCTACTCCTTGGAAGGAAGATGGGGCAATCTACTTCCATAGTGATACTGCCTCGGAAACCCAAGGAGGGGTCGCTATGAGTCAGGTCCGACTTGATGGCACATAACAACAACAACAGAACTGCCCTAGAGGGTATCCTAGGCTATACTCTTTATGGGAACAAACTAGCAGCTGAGCTAAATGCTCCACCAGGACTCAATATAATGATGATGCCACAAAATGCCAAAGTTACTAATAAGAAATGAAGATTTTAACTTCTCAGATGAGCAAAGCATATTTTAAATTAGCAAAACATTGTAACAAATATCATTCAACAGGTAGATACATGGATAGACAGGCAAGATGACCAGGTACAGGTAGGTGAATGGGAATATATCCATAATATATGTAGGTTTAAGGAGCTCTGGGGAGCTCTGGTAGCATAGTGCCTAAGGCTCTTGACTGCTAACCAGAAGGCTGGTGGTTCAAGCTCACCAGCCACTCCTTAGAAGGAAGATTGGGCAATCTACTTCTGTAGTGATACCACCTCGGAAACCCAAGGAGGGGTCTGCATGAGTCAGGTCTGACTGGATGGCAGTGGATTTGGTTTGAAGGAGCTCTGGTGGTGTAGTAGAGAAGGCATTTGACTGCTAACCAGAAGGTCAGTGGTTCAAACACACTGGCTGCTTTGTGAAAGGAATCTACTTCTGTGAATATTTACAGTCTCAGAAACCCAATGGGGGCCACTATAAGTGGGAATAGACTCAATGGGATTGAGGTTTCATTGTTGGTACATTTGGGTTTGTTGTTGTTGTTGTTATGTGCCATTGAGTCGGCCCTGACTCATAGCAACCCCTCCTTGGGTTTCCGAGGCAGTATCACCATGGAAATAGGATTGCCCAACCTTCCTTCCGAGGAGTGGCTGGTGGGTTTGAACCGCCAGCCATCTGGTTAGCAGGCAAGTGTCTTAGCTACTATGCTACCAGAGCTCCTACATTTGGGTTTAACAGACTATATTTCTATATATGTATTTGTTTGTACTATAAAAATGTCTATAGCACAGGTAATGGGGTAAATTACAATAATTTCTTGAGCACAACCAAATACCTTGAGAGAGTGAGTCACTGGGCCTGTAGGCCTTAGACCATGGTCATGGGGGACATTAAGCTCAACTGGCATAACGTAGTACACAGAACCATTGTTTTCCATTCTACTTTGGTGAGTAGCGACTGGGGTCTTACATGCTTGCTAGCAGCCATGTAAGATGCAATTGTTAGTCTCTCCTTGTCCTGAGAAAAGAAAAATGAAGAAAATCAAAGACACATGGAAGCAATTAGTGTAAGGGATTAGTGGATGACTGGAAACTCAGCCTACATGACCTTGAGACCAAAAGAACTAGATGGTGCCTGGCTACCAGTGCCAACTACTTGGAAAGGGATCAAAATCGGAGATCCTGGATAGAGTGGGAGAAAAATGTGGAACAAAATTCAAAATTATAAAAAAGACTGCTTACTAGTCTGATAGAGACTGGTGAAACTCCCAAGAGTATGGGCCCTAGTTATGCTTTGGTCTGGAATTGAACTCATCCTTCCCCCCTGAATAATTGTCAGCCAAGCAATAGACCTATTAGACGAACAATTAAGCGAGGGACGTATACTCCTTAGAACAACCAACCATCGGAGATCAAAAGGGTAGCATTTGCTCTGGGAGAAAGCTCAGAAGTCAGGAATGCATAGGAAAGAAGGACACAGGAAAAAGGTAACTATAAGAAAGAGGAAGTGGGGATTGCAGTCATTGTTACAAAATAAAATGTTTATGAACTGTTGAATGGAAAATGATTTTTCTCTGTAAACTTTCAAATCAAAAGTTAAAAAAAATAGCAAAATAGTCTAGAAAATTCAGAATTTCTGTATTTTCAGTTACATTTATCCAGAAGTGCTATCACTCACTAAACTCACTACCCTTGAGTTGGTCCCAAGTGACTTCTCTTTGGGTTTCTGAAGTGGTGTTTCTAAGGAAGTAGATTGACCAATCTTCCTTCCCAGTACATAATTTCTATTCTCTCGTGATCTTCCTCTGAAGATATCTTTGTGCCTGTTTTCCCAATGTGAAATCTCAGAGAGAAGTGAAGGACTTGTCCAGCATTACACAATGAGTCCATGGGAAGGCTCTTATGTATTCTCATACTGATCTTCAATATTTTACATGTCCCTCCCCCACTCCACCCCAAATTAGGTTTTATCATGGGCATTATATCTTAATACAGTGGTGCCTGGAATTTATTTAGAGCCTTCAATAAATAATTTCTCTCTCCCTGCTAATTTCACTGGATTGAATTATTTGTTTGATATTTTAAGGACATATAATGAATTGCTATAACCTCACTCAACTCTATTTGAGAATATATAGGCTCCGTGTGCTAGTGAAAATAATGACATAACCTTGACAATCTCTTATCTCGATGATCCCTCAGACATTGGTTGTACTGTGGTAAAGGTTATCATCAAAAATACTTATGTCCCCAAATAATTCCCAGAGTAATCTGAGCTTATTTCTATTTGTCTCTAAAAGTCAAGTGGTCCCTTATGAAAGAAATCTTAAAATCTATCTAACCTAAAAGTTCTGAGAAGCTTAGGGAACAAGTAAAATATTCTACACCTGCATATCAGACTCTGCAAAATATCTTGACTGCTAGAGAATCCTTAGGGATATCATATATTAGAAAACATATTTTAATGCAACATCATCTCCTGAGAAGGATAAGCCACAGTGACTCTCAAATCCTGAAAATAGGACACTCTCCTGGCACTGTCTCCTGAAAAAGAGCTACTTGTTGGAGAATAAATAAATAAATAAAACAACCCCACAATTATCCAACACCAGTCTACTTCTTGAATCCAGCTCACCTAAGCTCTTCTTCCCCCACTACTCTGAGAGCAAAATGAATGCTGCAAGCAGTCAGAGTACTAATGGTCTTTTTTTTTTTTTTCTACATTGTTTCCCTCCCTCCCCTCTGAAACCCGAAGCAAGGGACTGGAGAGACTTCAGGAGCCTCTTCATGCTATCACTTCACAGGCTAGAAGGTGACAGCTTCGCCAGGGACTAATGCAGTCCGACATAATTGAATGTGGCCTGGAGCAAAGCAGCTGCCTGCAGCCACTCTTGATTGTAGCTGTCATCAGGTAGAGCTTGCTGCAGGAAAATACATTCCAGTGGAACCATCCCACCACTCAGCTCCATGGTGATAGCTTATTTACCCTTATGCTGTGACCACAGTTTTGTAGTTAATAATTGTCAGTATCACACTGCTAAGTGTGCACAGACTCTGGGTTTTTGAATTATCAAAAATCTTTTCAGTGCTCTCTTTCTCAGTCTCTTTTTCTCTGTTCTCTTTCCTCTGGAATTAAACTGTTACACAGAATTCTGTTTATACATAAGCATTTGGTCTGTTTCAAAAATACTAATCTGTTTGTTTTCTACTGTGTTTCATTTAGTGGGTTCAACATTTCTTTACACAGGAAACAGCAACAACTGAAAAAGCCTCTACTTTTTCATTGTATTTCAACATTCACAGAAAATTATCTGCCAACTTAAGTTTCAAGAGAAGAATTAAAAATATTTGACATTTTTGGGTTTCTCTTTAGGCAAATATAAAAATTTATCACACGCAAATGATTAATGATTTAAAGTATTGTTGGATCTTCTCTTCACAAATTGTTTTAGGTGGTCACATTAAATTCTATGTAATTTAAGTGTATATAGCTATATTATTTGTGTATTTTCTTACAAAAAAGCAGGCTGTGCCATTCTGTAAATTGAGATATGAATGAATTGAATTTGAAAAAAAAAACCCAAAAATTAACATGATTGGGAATTTGTGAAATTGTTTTATTTATTTTGTATTTATTCTTGATTTAATAATTCAGCATTTTAAAATCACATATTTTTGATGTATTTGTACCCAGTTGGCTTTGAGATAAGAATTTAATTGCTCATATAACATTTGTGCAATTAGTCTTTAGTTCTTACTAGATTCTAATGACAGATTGAAGATACGTACTTTATTTTATGGATAAGTAAATGAAGATGCCAAACGTTTCTAAGACTGATAATGCAAGCTTATAGGTGTCAGGCATCAATCTTAAAAGAACAGAGTGCTGGATTCTTGAAACCAGTTTGAAATGATAAAATCTGCTTTTTACTTGGACAGTTCAATTCTTACTATTCCTCCCCAACTCAATTAACTAGAATGTCTAATCAAATTTTGTCTATATCTAACTCGTGTGGCACCAATTTTACCACCACCCCCTTCTTTAAGGGGCAAAAAAGTTAGATTCTGTCTGGCACATATGAAGGTATTTGATAAAAAATATTTTATACCTAAGATGATACCTGTATGATACCTAAATCTAACCAGTCTGTCTTTTTATAGGAGCACTACGACTACTATTTCTGTCCTTTGCAATAAAGCTAAGCCATGGATAAACAAGCTACTATTTACCATTTAGCCCCAAATATCTGTGTTCCTAAATCTAACTAAAAAGTTACAGAAAGTTGAACCATTATTGCTGAATTCTAATAGTAGTATAGACAACAAATCTGGACTTTTAACACTCTAAAAAATCCATTTTAAGGTCCATATATTTCAGAATACTACCTATGCTGCTTGAATTTCTTGAGATTGCTATTCATAACTGTGACATATGGAATCAAATATAAAAAAAAAAAAACCTTTGATTATTTAATATTTTTTTCTCCATTAGAAGAAAAAGGAGAAGGGAAAATAATATGTACTAGTTCATTGTGTATATCTTAGGTATTTCCATGTTTTATTTTTTTATTGCTCTCTGTTACCCTTTCATGTAACCCATGCTGTTTGGCAGCATTAGAATATAGATAAGGTTAAGTCTTTAATCACAGATTCAGGACTTTCTGTGGTCACTACCAGAGCAGTTTTATCTTTAGGCTAACCTATTTATGACAGATCCTACAATAATTTATGATCTGTCATAAATAGCATAGTGCCTAAGGCACTTGACTGCTAACCAGAAGGCTGGAGGTTCAAACCCACCAGCTACTCCTCTGAAGGAAGGTTGGGCAATCTACTTCCATAGTGATACAGCCTTGGCAACCCAAGGAGGGGTCGCTATGAGTCGGGTCCGACTCGACAGCACACAACAATAAAAACCTACATCAATGTAGAATTTTACTGTGGAAGTAAATTTAGATGCTACAAGCTAGTGTATTCTAATATTTTGTATGATATTTTTTCCCTAGAATGAATTTCCTCCTGCAATCTCTTCATGTTATAGTCAAAAATCATTAGCTCTTTTCCATCAATGTTAAGCTATAAATACTTCTAATGGGCTAAGATTTGAGGCAATTACTTCAGCAATTTAATTCCCCAGTATTCTTATATGGAAAAAGATAGGTAGAGTGAAAATTTGGTTTGAACCAACGTACTGATTGCTCTGACTTGAACAGTTCATTTCTGTAATTCAAAATGTCATGGTTAATCCCTTCAACATTGAGATATAGAGAGAAATGGAGGCTGAGGTTTAAGTGTTGTTGTTTTAGGTGCAATTAAGTTGGCTCTGTCTCATACTGACCCTAAGTACAACAGAACAAAACACTGCCCGGTTCTGTGCCAGCCTCACAATCCTTGCTATACGTGATTCCATCGTGGCAGCCACTGTGTCAATCCATCTCATCGAGGGCCTTCCCTTTTTCTTTTACCCTCCACTTTATATAGCATGATATCCTTCTCCGGGGAATATATAGCATGATATCCTTCTCCGGGGAATGGTCCCTTCTGACAACATGATCAAAATAGGTGAGAAGTCTGGCCATTCTCGCTTTCAAGAAGCATTCCAGCTGCACTTCTTCCAGGGCAGATTTGTTAGTTCTTTTGGCAGCCCTTGGTACTTTCAGTATTTTTCGCCAACAACTACAACTGAAAAGCATGAACTCTTCTTTGGTGTTCCTTATTCATTGTCCAGCTTTCATATGTACTTGAGACAATTGAAAATACCACAGCTTGGGTTAGGTGAATGTTAGTTTAAGTACTGAGTCATAAATTTTAGACAAAAGTAGCTTTTACCATGAGGTAGGATTATTGAAATTGAATGGGTATATGCAAGCAAGGTTGACATATTAAGTGTTAAAACTCACTTCTGATTCATAGATAACTGACCAAAATTCTCCTACTTACCTCACAAACAAACAAACAAAAAATGAACACTACGGCCTCCCATCCTAATCTTTCTATTAACTTGATCATTTAGAACCCATTTTTGTTGTTGTTGTTGTTGTTGTTATGTGCCGTGGAGTCTGACCCGACTCATAGCAACCCCTCCTTGGGTTGCCGAGGCAGTATCACTATGGAAGTAGATTGCCCAAACTTCCTTCTGAGGAGTGGCTGGTGGGTTTGAACAGCCAGCCTTCTGGTTAGTAGTCAAGTGCCTTAGGCACTACACTACCAAAATGCATAGAAAATTCTAAAGTTCTGTTTTTTTCTGCTTTATGTGATAGTAATCACCACTGTTGCCTTCAGGTCATGCTTCTGTCTGTGTCTTCCACTGCCTTGATCATTTTGTGCCGACCTCCCTCTTACTTAAATTTCTATTGAAGTTGAAATTCCAACTTTCTCCAGAGGCTGAATTTCATGAATTGTATTCAGAAGTCTTCAGTTTGCCTGAAAAAGTATGGCACAAATCTATGATTAGCTTCTAGGTATTAATATGCATCTATTTATACATGTATAAACATAACAATTATACACACATACATATATGTGTATACATATATATATATATATAATTATATAAAACTCTCAATTAAGGGATAAGAAATTAAATTAGTAAATGAACCCAAAGTATAATGAGAAGTGATAGCTGTGGTTAGCATTTGAATTGCAAATATTCTAACAGCAAGAAATATTTTACGTTGGGCTCTATACATATAGTAGAGGAAGTAATCTTTTGAATGTTCTTTTGCTTCAAGTGTTTTAGCTCTAAGGTATCAACACTGCTATGTAATGTCAAATGCCTTGTTCCATAGATGCACTTTGCTACAATCTCTTCATTTCATGTTATAGTCAAAATCATTAGCTGATGGTTCTACTGCTTTGTTTAAAACATATAATTTATTTTAATATATGAGCTGGTTAACAATAATCTATTTGGTTGTTTCCTGATGTATGAGGACTGTATATTTCTACTTTCTCAGTGAGGTGTGAGCAATCTATATTCCTCCTGCATTTTGTTTTCAAAAGAAGTATATTTTACTTGATCAATTATTTTCCTATTAAGCAACATAACAGATACAGCAAAATCTGTAGTTTTTTTTTTGTTTTTTACTTACTTCAGGTCATTTAGTATCTTTAAAAATATTTGATAATGGGGAAATATAGATAGACATCCTTTCAAATAGTTAACTAAGAGTTTCCACTCCAGCATAGCAAAATAGGTATAAATTATAGGCAGAATTGTTAACCATCATACACTATTTAAGATCAACTTTTAAAATAATAGCAGTATTATTAAAAAGAGAACAGAAAAAAAGGCATGGGACAAAAACATCTTTCCATCTTTTAAAAATATGACCTCCAAGACTGTAGCTGTCTGGGGAGCCAAGGAGAGGCGGTGGCTTTGCCAGGTTATTGTTAGGTGGCTGCAGACAATGAGCATGTTCTTGGAGAAGGACTCCTCCACCAGCCACACCAAGAGGAAGACACAAGCTCACTGCATTTCCATGAACATGAAAAAGTATATTTTTAGGAGTCGGCCAACTACGACTAGTCAGCTGTCGGATTGTATTTAGATTTGGGGAAGGCTGTGAGGGAATTGAAACCACTTGTTTTTTCTCTCTCTCTCTTTCTCTACTTGTCACTGCAATAAAGTTGGCTCTGGCTCCAGGGAGTCCTTGGTAAAGTACAATGCCCAGGGCTATCGGAGATGGAGGCCTCAATAACTGGTATGAAAGGTCCTTAATTAAGCACTTAGCATTTCAAGGCAGTCATCACTGTTCGCCCACAGCCCAAGCTGGCAGTCCGTCACCACCGATAGGCCACCTAGAAGACTAACGTGAGTTGAGTCGAGTCTTTTGTACTTGAGGCAAGCCGCCTGGAGGCACAGGCTGATCTAGTGACCCTCCCAGATACATTTTCTCTGCCGGAAGGAACAGGATATCGGATGTGACAACACTGCGACCAGGAAAGGATTCCCCCTCCCCGCTGTCCACCCCACATCCTTGGAAATATCAGGGATTTGAGGAAGAAAGTTAGAATGACAGTGACTCTTTCTTGGCTCAGCAGATCGGTATGAATATAACTGAACCTAATGAATGAATAATGATGAATGCATTATGAAGCAAAAGGGAAAACCCCATCATTGTAAAATGTCAATTATTTTGCAATTACTCAGGGCCTCAAAAAAGTTAACTACGAAAGAAACATTTCCTATCCACCCCCCCAGCACATAATACTCTAAGCATGAGAAACCAGAATAAACATAAATGTTTGGGGAAGTTTATATTAAGGAACTGGGAGACTTGGCAGCATTAAAATGGAAAGGGTTAATGGAATGAACTATAGATTAAATTGTAAAGCAATCAAAGAAAACCAAACAGTTTATAGCAGACAACCATCTTCTGGTGTTTGGGTCTGTGTCAAGCCATGGATGTGGAAAATTAAAGCCATACTGAGAAGGGAAATGAACCATGTCTAATACATCCCCAGCAATAAAATGTTTTCACTAGGACTGTAAAACTGTGGCTTACATTAGGAAAAAGAAAATCAAACTATATGTCAATTCCACATCATGGGACATGAAGTGTCCACAAAAATTTATATTACTATTTAGAAGTGTTTCATTCTGGTGTTTTATTGTGATTGGATGCGCCCTCCTCGGTATCTTTTGACTGGTATGAAAATGATTTGAACTACTTTTTTTAGCATTTATTTTACATCTATTACCTGTTCTATTACTTTTTATTATTTTATTGTGCTTGTGTAGAGGATTTTGCACAGTTTTCATTATAATGTAACATTAAGTCAATTTATTTGTGTATTACATGCTGTATAATTGCACCTTTTTCTAGAACAATTTGGATTTCATTATCTAACAAATCAGCACTGTTACATTTCTAAAAGCTCTTGTTAGAAATCAAGTGCATTTTCAAAGCAGGACAACAGAGGTCAAGTTTGCACCAGAAAGATTCCTCACTAATGCTGGAACAATTTAAACATCAGGTGAAGGTCATATTGAAAAGAGAGAAATACTTGTCTCTTTGAGAAAATATTTAATTATTCACTATTGTACTAGGTTAAGATCAATAACAATCAATACTGCAAGAAGAGAAATCTTGTAGAACAAAGGGTTCTGACATGGAAGAAATAAGAGTAAGATATAGATCATGGAACAAACAAATTAATCCAGGAAAAATGTCAATTGTAACTGTGTTTGGTTTATTATTATAAAGGATATCAAGATTCCATTTGGCTGCTTAGTTTACAAGGGCTATAAATTGTATAACTACCAGGCAAGATGAAGTGTACATATGTTTTTACATAGCTGTTTTCATAAACTGATCCATGTCTAACACAGAGGTGGCATAATTGGTGTCATCAGTCACATAGGTAAAGTGCAAAACACTAAAATACCCACAATCACTAAGAAATTTATTAAGTTATCCAATCATTAACAGAATGTGGATTGATGCTTTATAGGCATAATTACATTTTATGTTTTCAATGAGTTAGAATGCAGAGATGATAAGTCCTTTGACACCATATTTTCTAGACTGCATATTTGGTGTTTATCCCATTCTATTTTGTGTTGCTCTTTAACTTTACAGGAGTGTTTGCATTTTTGTTCTTATTAGATAGTCGACTTGATGGCAGTGGCTTTTTTGAACCCTCAGGTTAGTGACCACCTGCTTCTCCACACCCTGTAACCAAGCATAGATAGTAGTAGTATTGATTTTCTACTACTAATAGCAGTAGATATCAAGAAATATTCTTGCATTGTTAAGACAATAAGTGACCTATTTTATTAAGCTTCTAAGAGATGGGTTATCAATGCCTTTCTTTTTCTTAAGGAAGTATGTAATATGGGAACCTCAGAAATCTAGAGAAAATTCAGTTGTTATTTTTCAGGATCAAGATCAAATTATCTTTAGATGAATTTGGTAATAGAGGTGCCAAATCTTTACCAAATGAAGGTGTTTTGATTTCAAAGAGTTCATCATAAAGCATAAAAATGCATTTCATTCCATCTGATAGTACACCTGTTACATAGAGATTTCACTCTTGAAAAATTCTCATAATCCTTTAAATAATATCACTTGGATGAGGAATTTTATACTCCCTTTCATACCAAAACTGTATAAGGGACATAGGAGAGGATGCACACATTTTTGCATTTGTGGATAATACCGTTTCATTAAATCTTGGAGTTTTTTTTTTTTTTTAAAACTAAATATCATCACAAAATAACATCTTTAAATAACATATGTATGATGTGCTGCCTTGCCACTCTCATACTAAGTATCTAAGAATTGGGAAAATAAACAGTAATAACAACAACAACATGCATGTTTAAACCTTTCATGGCGGAAATAAACTTCTATAAAACTTCAACTTAATATCTTTGCTGTATTTTTATACTTTCTGCTTAGAATTATGCTTCTCTTAACCCACCAGCCACTCCTTGGAAGGAAGGCTGGGCAATCTGCTTCCATAGTGATACCGCCTTGAAAATCCAAGGAAAGGTCGCTATGAGTTGGCTCAGACTCGATGGCAGTGAGTTTTTTTTTTTTTTTTTCTAATGGCATCCCTGGGTGGTGCAAATGGTTAATGTGCTTGGCTGCTAACCAAAAGATTGGAGCTTTGAGTCCACCTGGAGGTGTCTTAGAAGAAAGGCCTAGTAATCTACTTTTGAAAAATCAGCCATTGAGCACTGTATGGATAAAAGTTCTGTTCAGTCACACATGTAGTCCCAAGCGTCAGAATTGTTCTGAAGGCAAATATTTATTTATTTTTCATTTTATGATTTATTTCTACTCTTGCATTTTTCATGTCGGCTAATGACACAAAAGTCAATCTATTTATTGACCTCCACTTTAAACATCTCTCCATTCCTTCTGTAAAACATAAGGGCTGTTGCTGGCAGCTGATAGCTTACTCTCTGTGTGCTTGTGTATTTCTGTTTCCACCAGTTGAGTTGCATAGTTACCAAAAATTAATTCTTTTTTTTCCCCAAAACTTAGTACTTCCCCCTGTCATTATATAGTCTAAGTATATAAAACCAAAAAATATAATCAAAATATTTGTCTCTATGAAAAATGTGTTGAATGCTTTAAGAAAACTTGAGGAAATTAATTGCAATAAAATATTTCTAACTTTGTGGTACAACCATTGTGGAAAGCAGTATGGCGATTCCTTCAAAAGTTGGAAATACAAATACCATTTGACCCAGCCATCCCATTACTAGGTATATACCCTAAAGAAGTGAGAGCCATAACAAGAACAGATATATGCACGCCGATGTTCATCGCAGCACTATTTACAATAGCCAAAACTTGGAAACAACCTAGATGTCCAACAACTGAGGAATGGATAACCAAACTTTGGTACATTCACACAATGGAATACTATGCAACGCTAAAGAATAATGTAGAATCTGCAAAACACCGCATAACGTGGATGAACTTGGAGGACATTATGCTGAGCGAAATAAGTCAGTCACAAAAGGACAAATATTGTATTAGTCCGTTATTGTAAAAGTTAAGGAAATGTTTATATATTGGAGGACATTTTCTTTGTTGGTTACCAGGGGTGGGAGGGAAGGGGAGGGAATGGTGTTAGATAGATAGAGATAAATATTGATTTGGGTGAAGAGAAGGGCAATGTACCAAATGTGAGTGACCAATATGGCAGCACTGAGGATGAGAAAGACAGAGAGTTACATGGGCAGTACAAACAACAAATATGAACCCCTTTGTAAATACAATACTGAGTTGTTAATGAAAGCAAACATGGGTATAGGGACGGATAGATGGGTGAACAAGCTAAACAATTATGTATGTCTAAATGGAGAGTGTATCCAAGATCATATACAGGGTTGGCAGACAATGGGCCTCTCGAAGAGTATGAAGGGATGGACACTGGGAGGAGGTAACTATGGGGAGGAAGTGGGAGGGGAGCTGCTGCATTGTAAATTTTGGTCAATGACATGAGACAAAGTATATGTGAACTGCTGTATGAAAAGTAAATTTACTCTGTAAATCTTCACCCAAATCCTAATAAAAAAAAAAAAAAAAATTTCTAACTTTGGTGTGAGCAAACTAGAAAAAATGTAAAAATATTAAACTCTGTATGTATTACATAGCAGGTCTCCTTAGGACACTCAATTGTAAAGAAATCCAAACAAAAAGTAGTAGACAGTGCTATATCAACATGGGTTTTGTCCTAAACAACAGGAACTTGAATCAGTAGTTATATACTCAGTGAAAAGATATTGGCCTTACCTCACAAGATTAATGAATGCATGAATGGATATTAATATTTATTAAGTTATAGTAAATGTTTAGTGGATGTAGCAATATATTTGTATGATTACTCTGATAGCAATGCTAACCTTAGTACAAGATGAACTTAAAGATTTCTAGAAACTCTATAGACACCACAAATCACATACAACACCTAAGAATCTAGGCTAATATGTGTCATCCAAAATAAAACAAAGTAAGAAAGACAAAACAAAAGATAACACAATTGTTGAGTCAAAAAATAATGATTTACATAACATACAGGTATTCATAGTCAATAAATAGATTGACTTTTGTGTCACTAGTGTATGTTATGAGAGCCACTCCTCGGAAGGAAGATGGGGCAATCTACTTCCATAGTGATACTGCCTTGGAAACCCAAGGAGGGGTCACTGAGTTGCATCCGACTGGACGGTACATAACAACAACAACAATAGTAGCATAGTGCCTAAGGCATTTGGCTGCTAACCAGAAGGCTGGTGGTTCAAATCCATCAGCTGTTCCTCTGAAGGAAGGTTGGGCAATCTACTTCTGTAGTGATACTCTACCGGAAACCCAAAGGAGGGGTCACTCTGAGTTGGATCCGATTTGACGGCAGTAAAAACATATATTATATATACTATGGACTGCTCTGGTAGCATAGTGCCTAAGGCACTGGACTGCTAACCAGAGGGCTGGCGGTTCAAACCCACCAGCAGCTCCTCGGAAGGAAGATGGGGCAGTCTACTTCCGTAGTGATACTGCCTCGGAAACCCAAGGAGGGGCGCTATGAGTCGAGTTCAACTCGACGGCACATAACAACAACAACAACAACATGGACTGCCAGAAGAACGAACAGTCTGTCTTGGAAGAAGTAGAAACAGAATGCTCCTTGGAAGTGAGGATGGCAAGACTTCATCATGTTCTTTGGACTTGTTATCAGGAGGGACCAGTTCATGGAGAAGGACATCATGCTTGGTAAAGAGGGTCAGTGGAAAAGAGGAAGATCCTCAGTGAGATGAATGCACACTGTGGCTGCAATAATAAGCTCAAACACAGCAATGATAGTGAGGATGGTGCAAGACCGGGCAGTGTTTTGTTCTATTATACAACAGGTCGCTATGAGTTAGAACTGACTTGACAGCACATAACAAGCACAACAATAGTATATGTGTAAAATCTAACGATATAAATAAGTCATAAAATTAACAAAACAAACACAACAGTTGACATCAAATTTATTCTTTTATACTGATAAATTAATAGACGCAGTGGCTGGTTCAAGGAGCTCTGGTTATGTGATGGTTAAGACATTTGGTTGCAAACCAGAAGGTTGGTGCTTTGATCCCAGTAGCCAGTCCATGGAAGAAAGATGAGGCAGTCTGCTTCTATAAAGATTTACAGCCTTGAAACCCAGTTGAGGGTTGTCATGAGACAAAATCTACTCCCTGGCAGAGTTTTGTTTTTGGTTTAGTGGTTGGTTCAGTGGAAGAGAGAACAAAAGGAACAATCTAACTACCCAGCTTTCCTATATCGTATCATTTGAAGTGCATCCCATGAAAAGTTAACTCCCTACAGTTATAGGTTTTATCATCCAGAAATTTTGGTGTTTACTACTAATGCAAGATTCTATGTTCTGCAATGCATTTTATTTTTATTCAAGTCTGTATGTGGTGGAAAGTTTGGGGAACTCTCATTGCGTGGCACTTTCAGGGCAAAGACTGTTGTTGTTGTTGTTGTTATGTGCTGTCAAGTCAGCCCTGACTCATAGCGACCCCTCCTTGGGTTTCCGAGGCGGTATCACTACGGAAGTAGGATTGCCCAACCTTCCTTCCGAGGAGTGGCTGGTGGGTTTGAACCGCCAGCCATCTGGTTAGCAGGCAAGTGTCTTAGCCACTATACTACCAGAACTCCCTTAATAGAGATGGTGCTATTTTGGGGAGGCAGTTGGCAGCTTTGGAAGGAAGAAGGCCCAAGAGGGTTGTGTCTTACATTACTGTTGTATTAAAATCCTTCAATGACTCCCACATTTTCTTTACAGAATCCTTAATCAAAAACCAAAGCAAACCTACTGTCATTGAGTCAGATCTGACTCATAGTGCCCCCAGCTTGGATTTCCAAGGTGGTATCATTATGGAAGTAGATTGTCCAACCTTCCTTCCGAGGAGTGGCTGGTGGGTTTGAACCGCCAGCCTTCTGGTTAGCAGTCAAATGCCTTAGGCACTATGTGAATTCTTGGCAACATTTTCCCTGTCTCTCTCACCCTTTTATCCAACCATGCTGAACTTCTTGGGCCTCCCATGTGCCAGCTCTCTCAGATCCTGATCTATGTATAAGTTCTTTCCTTGGCCTTCCATTATCTCCATTAGCTGACTCATTCCAAGTCATCCGTCAAAAATAAATTTAGCTCTTATGTACTTCAGGAAGCCTTCTGGAACTCAGCACAGTTTTTATTGAAGAGGTGATTAGATATGCTTCATTAACTTTATTTACTTTGATTTTGACTTTCATAATGATTTTCCCTATTAGAGGCCAAATCCCTCAAAAACAGATTTTTGTCTCTTATCTTTGCATCCTCATGTGGCTCTTTCAGACATGATTCTTTGTAGGGACCAAAAATTACCTGGGCTTGCTCATGTGAGGTAGGATTTATTCTAAGGTTCCAACAAGGCAATTCATAGACATTAGAAACAAAACACTTCCAGATTTGACAGGAACTGGGATTGGAAACTAAAGTTTTTCTCTTTCTCTTTCAGGCTGAATTACTTTTCAACTCTCACTGATTCCCAAGAGACATACAATCTTCTCATCTTTATTTTCTGTAGAAAAAAATATAGAGGAATCCTTTGTTTTGGGGGATTCTCTAAAGCTCCTTCTCCTTGATAACAGAGCTCTACTTTGCTTTTTTTCTTCTGGAAAATAGCCAGTAACTATGAGCCCTGGACAAGAGATTAGCACTAAGTTTGGTGGCACAGTGCCTAAGGCATTTGACTGCTAACTAGCTTAGTAGTTTAAACTGACCCGCTGCTCAGCAGAAGGAAGACAGGGCAATCTACTTCTGTAAAGATTTACTGCCTTGGAAACCAAAAGGGGGTTGCTGTGAATCATAATCGACTCAATGATACCTGGTTTATAGCACTGTTATCAGGGGAATAATTATATATATATACGTATATATATATATAT
>NW_006921621.1:4625621-4631037 GCF_000298275.1 Orycteropus afer afer
ACACACATGGATATACATGGAGATATATATCCATGGAGCTCTGGTAGCATAGTGCCTAAGGCACTTGACTGCTAACCAGAAGGCTGGCAGTTCAAACCCACCAGTCACTCCTCAGAAGGAAGGAGGGTTGGGCAATCTACTTCCATAGTGATACTTTCTTGGAAACCCAAAGAGGGGTAGTTATGAGTTGGGTTTGACTCAACTGCACATAACAACAACAACAATATCCATTAAACATTTATAATATTCTATTTCCCCAGGGATTTGAATTTTGTGCGGAGCAACACACTAAGTGTGATTAAAGCTGGTAAACTCCTCTCATAGAGAGATTTGAGTTTCATTTTAGCTCCTTAATAGTTTTACAGTTTTGGATTTTATACATTATTGTAGTGGCAGGTTTTGTCAGAAAAAAAACTGTTTCAATGAAATTCTTTTAAAATTACGGCAGCATGTCATAAATATGAGCAAACTCTACCGTGAGTATCATGGAATTAAGGCTGAGAACCTTAGTCTAACTCATGAATGACTGGAGAGAGCTACCTCCAGATGGGATGGGAAGGCTGAGCATGGAGAGATTGGGTGAGATTGAAGAGTCATACCTTCCAACCTTTTATACACATTTATTTTCTCTAGGTGCCAAACCTAGTATCAGAGAATATGCACTGCTATCAGACTTGGCTCAACAGGGAAATCTCGTCCATTTCCGTTTGTGTAAATCATCAAGTATCGAGGTAAATCAGCCATCTTCTCCAGAAAATTTCTGTCTCCTTGCATGAAGAGGGTAGGATCAACATGCCTTTTTCTTCTATAAGAAAGCCTCATTTCAACTTGTAGTATTTTTACTATTTCTGCATAGATTTCCTTTGTACATAATTGGAAGTTACATTGCATTGAAAAAGTAAAAATTGGTGCTGCTGGCAACCAATGACAGTGAAAAACCTTAATAAAAATTAAATGAGATTTACCCAGTGGAACTTAAATAATGGTTTACATAAGATACAGATGTTCCTAGCAAGACAGACAATGCCATGTCAGACTACAAAAATGATTAAAACTGCTGTTTTGAGTGATCTCTGTTTCTTACCATGGACATAGCTAGCCCCAATAGGTATCAAGCATCACTGCTATGCATTACAAAAGAGTTATACATTATATTTACAACAATACTCCACATGTTAATAAGGAGCTCTGGTGGTGTAGTGGGTAAAGGCATTTGGGTGCTAACCAGAAAGTTGGTGGTTCAAACTCACCAGCTGCTCCAAGGGAGGAAGATGAGGCAATGTACTTTTGTGAAGATTTACAGCCTTGGAAACCAAATGGAGGTTGCTTTGAGTTGGAATTGACTTGATGGTAGTAAGTTCCACTTATTAATATGCATTTGATTGGCAGGAAATTTAGTGTTTCCTTGCATTCACTTTCCTAATTTTCTCTCCCAAAAGCCCATGGTAAGAACCCTATTGGGTCCTTACTATGTACCTGGCACTTTTCAAAACACTTCACACATAGACATTTAATTCTCACAATCCTAGCTTATAGCTAGGTACGGGAGTGATTTTTTAAAAAATTATTATTAGTATCCCACTTCTTTGTTTCTTTTTTTTTTCCATTTGAGGACACTGAGGCACAAAGATGAAAAATAACACACCTTTATTTCTGTAGTTAGCAATTGGTGGAGCTGGAATGTGACCTCAGGCTGTAGGGGATGGACTAATGTTGGCATATATAAACAGAGCTCCTGACTCGAGATCTGTAATTTCTGTGCTAGCTTTCAGCTGTTGCACTCACTCTTTTAAGCAAGTGCTCCCCTATCTAGAGTATTGCCAGCCTTTCCTGGCCTGCTCAACTGGAAGCTCATCACCTCTCTGAATAAGAAAAAGCTGCATCTGCTTCTCTTGATTGCGTTCGCTGGGGCCCAGTATATTCCTTTTATACAACAGCTCTCTTTACCAGATTGTGCAAACACTCCCAGGGTGTGAGGATAGTCCAAGGATGATAGGACACAATCTCACCTACCTCCTATAACCTACTCCCTCTAACTTCCAGACCCTGCAATTGACTTCTTAGGCCTTTTCCACCAAGCTTCTTCAGTAATGATGATTTTTCTCTCTGGGCTGTTCCAGTTGCCATTGCTGCATTACAAATTAAACCAAAATTTAGTGGCTTAGAACAACAGTTACAAGGATACCTCAGAGATACTGCAGGTTTGGTTGCAGATAACCACCATAAAGCAAATAGTGCAATACAGTGAGTCACATAAATTTATTGATTTCCCAGTGCATTTAAAAGTTATGTTTATACTACAGTCTATTAAGTGTGCAATAGCATTATGAAAAAATTTGGAATATTGTGAGAATTACCAACGTGTGACATAGAGACATTAAGTGAGCACATGCTGTTGGAAAAGTGGTGTCGGTAGACTTGTTCATTGCAAGGTTGCCACAGACATTCAATTTGTGAAAAAGTGCAATATCTGCAAAGTGCAATAAAGCAAAGCACAATAAAACGAGGTATGCCTATATTTATTATGGTTACTTTGAATTAGAAATTCAGGAATGGTTTGGTAGTCAATTCTGTCTGGCTCAGGGTCTCTCATGAGGCTGACATGCCTAGGTGGCTAGGATTGGAAAGGTTCATGTTGAAGGCTTCTTTATTCATATTTCTGGTGCCTAGGCTGGATACAAGGATCTCTGTTGGCATAGTGCCTAAGGCATTTGATTGCTGATCAGAAAGTTGGTAGTTCAAATTCGCCAGCTGCTCCATGGAAGGAAGATGGGACCATCTACTTCCATAAAGATAACACCTTGGGAACCCAGTGGGGGTTGCTATGACTCAGAATTGACTAGATGGCAGTGAGTTTGATTTCTGAGGCTGGTTATACTCAAACAGTTGGTAGCTAGAATAGCTGGCACTCCTTGGGCAATCTGTCTGTATGTAATATTTCTATATGATTTCACTAATATAGTGGCTTCAGGGTGGCTGGACATTTTACTTGATATCTCAGGGCTCCAAAGGTAAATTGTTGGAGAAAAAGGGAGATGAGAAGAGAGGAAGAGAAGATGAGAGGAAGATGAATAAGGAAAGGGCAGAAACTGAATCATCAAAATGAGAAGTCATGCAGAGTCATCTCCACCATATTCTACTTCTTAGAAGCAAATCACTGTATGTCACCGCATGTGAAATGCCTTTTAAAACCACCTTAGGCTCTTTTACTTTTGATTTCCCTTTTCTACCTCATTTGTGCAGCCATAATCGATACGACTGGTTTGTACATTGTGAATTTCAGTCTTGAGATCACTTTACTCCACAGAAATCCTAACTGTCATGTAAGTCAGGCTAGTAATTAGCCTTCTTTATAGGATAATCTGAAAGTTCCCTGAGAGTTCGAAGTTCCCAGAATATCCACCAGAACCTCTGGATGATTTGCATTGTCTAACTTTTTATACAAATCTCATGAAGTCTCACCTTTGACTATATATATATATATATATATATATATATATATATATATATACATATACACACACACACAAACTCACTGCCATCAAGTGGATTCATCTGATGTCCAGGGTTTCTGAGGCAATATCCCTACAAGTGAGGAGTCAGCTGTGGGGATCCAGATTGAGGAGAGGGAACCCAGGCCACACCCCAAAGCAGCAAGGTGGGAAAGTGGGGAAAGGACAGAAAAGGTGAGGGGGACTGGGACAGAGCAAGGAGTCAGCCACAGGGATCCAGGTAAGGGGAGGTTGGGGAGGTTTCCAACAGTGAAAGGAGACAAACTTGTCTGTCGGTTTATCCTAGTGTTGCTGTGAGTCTTGAGGCTGTGTCACTGGTGTTTCAAACCCAGCAGGGTGCACATGGTGCACAAGTTTCAGTGTGGCTTGCAGACTGAGATAGACTAGAAAGAAGGAAGAGGCCATCCACTTCTCAAAGAATGGCCAGGGAAAACCTTATGAATAGCAAAGAAACACTGATACATTACTGTGCAACCTTATGAATAGTCTGGTAACATTGTCCAACACAGAGGAGGAGGATGAGTCACTTAGGTTAGAAGGCTCTCAAAATAGGACTGGGAAATAGCTGCATCATCAGAGTAAAACCAGCCTTATGGATAAGGTAAAACTTTTGAGACCTGGCACCACTCAAATTGAGGAGGAACAGCTGCAAACATCCATTAATAATTAGAACATGGAATGTATGAAGTATGAATCTAGGAAAATTGGAACTTGTCAAAAAATTAAATGGAACACATAAAGATTGATATCTTAAGCATTAGTGAGCTGAAATGGACTGGTTTTGGCCATTTTGAATCAGACAACCATATGATCTACTATGCTGGTAATGACAGTTTAAAGAGGAATAGCGTGGCATTCATCATCACAAAGGATATTTCAAGATCTGTCCTGAAGTACAATGCTGTCAGTGATAGGATAATATCCATATGCCTACAAGGAAGACAGGAAGGAAGGTTGGGCAATCTACTTCCATAGTGATACTGCCTCAGAAACCCAAGGAGGGGTCGCTATGAGTCGGGTCCAACTCGATGACACATAACAACAACAAGGAAGACCCGTTAATGCAACTATTTTTCAAGTTTATGCAGCAACCACCAAAGCCAAAGATGAGGAAATTGAAGATTTTTTATCAACCTCTGCAGTCTGAAATTGACCGAAAATGCAATCAGGATGTGTTAATTAGTACTGGTGACTGGAATGCAAAAGTTGAAAACAAAGAAGAATCACCGGTAGTTGGAAAATTTGGCCTTGGTGACAGAAATAATGCTGGAACTCGCATGGTAGAATTTTGCAAGACCAATGACTTATTCATTGCAAACACATTTTTTCAACAACACAAACAGAAGCTGTACATGTGGACTTCACCAGATGGAACACACAGGAATCAGATTGACTACATCTGTGGCAAGAGGTGATGGAAAAACTCAACATCTTTAGCCAGCCAGACCAGGAGTTGATTGTGGAACAGACCATCAACTGCTCATATGCAAATTCAACTTGAAGTTAAAGACAATAAAACAAGTCCACGAGAGCCAAAATATGATCTTGAATACATCCCTTCTGAATTTAGAGACTATCTAAAGAATAGATTTGATGTATTGAACACCAATGACCTAAAACCAGAAGAACTGTGGGATGACATCAAGAACATCATCCATGAAGAAAGCAAGAGGTCATTAAAAAGACGAGAAAAGGAGAGAAGACCAAAATGGATGAGAGAAGAGACTTTGAAACTTGCCCTTTAGCGGAGAGCAAGTTTTTGAAGATAATTCGAAAATGGTTGCAGCAGTATATTAACAGAGAACCTCCAGAGGTGCAAGCTGGATTCAGAAGAGGACGTGGAACAAGGGATATCATAGCTGCTGTCAGATGGATCTTGGCTCAAGGCAAAGAATACCAGAAAG
>NW_006921621.1:4631495-4640449 GCF_000298275.1 Orycteropus afer afer
CTCAATATAAAGAAAATAAAAATCTTCACAACTGGACCAATAAGCAGCATCATGATAAATGGAGAAAAGATTGAGGCTGTCAAAGAATTCACATTGCTTTGTTCTACAATCAACGCCAATGGAAGCAGCACTCAGGACATTAAAGAACATGTAGCACTGGGCATGCTGGCCATGAACAAACTCTTTCAAGTGCTGAGGAGCAAGGACGTCTCCTTGATGACTAAGGGGAACCTACCTGACACAAACCATGATATTTTCAATCACATCATATGGATGTGAGAGCTGGACAATGAATAAGGAAGACCGAAGAAGAGTTGATGCTTTTGAGTTGTGGTGCTGGAGAAGAATGTTTAAAGTACCATGGACTGCTAAAAGAACTTACAGATCTGTCCTGAAGGAAGTGCAGCTGAAATGCTCCTTAGAAGCCAGAATGGCCAGACTTCATCTCACCTACTTTGGTCATGTTGTCTGTCAGAAGGGACCATTCCCTGGAGAAGGATGTCATGCTTGGTAAACTGGAGGGTCAACAAAAGAGGGGAAGGCCTTTGATGAGATGGATTGACATGGTGGCTGTGATGATGGGCTCAAGTATAGCAAGGATCATGGATCCAGCGAGGGATGGGACAATGTTTCATTCTGCTGTGCATGGGGTCGCTATGTGTTGGAAATGACTTGACGGCACCTAACAACAACAACAACAACATCTCTACAGAAGTAGATTGCCCAATCTTCCTTCTGAGGGGTGTCTAGTGGATTTGAACTGCCAGACTTCTGGTATTTTATTACAAAGCTTACACAATTTTTAAAGTATATATATTGCTATTCCCATATCTTCTTTATGATGTGTTTTCATATCATTTGTCACTTTTTCTATTAGGGCATCAACATTTTGTATTGATTTGGAAGACCTTTGTTATATTAAGGGTAATTATCCTTGATTTGTCATATTTGTTGCAAACGTGTTTTCCCTACTTGCCATTTGATACTTTATTTTGTCCAAGGGTTTAAGTTTTTAAAATTTATCTATATATTTTTTAATTGAGACATTACCAACTATGCATGGAATGTATAGCTCAGTACAGAAAACATTTACAGGCTCTAGAAACTGCCTTGTTCCTTCTCTCAGTCAGTACTCCAAACAATTAACCACGGTTTTCACTTCTATCATCTTAAATTAGTTTTGCATGTTTTTATACTTCATATAAATATAACAGTGCACTGTATACTTGTTCTGGCTTCTATGGATCAACCTTAAATGTCAAAGATTTATCTATACTGTTGTGTGTAGTGGTAGTTTATTCTCTTTAGAACAGTTTTTGTAGTGGTAGTTTATTCTCTTTTGAACAGTTTTTGTACTGGTAGTTTATTCTCTTTAGAACAGCTTTTGCTTTATAGAAAAATTGCTAAAACAGTAGAGAGTTCCCTTATATCCTGCACCCAGTTTTCCCTATTATTAACATTTTGTATTAGTATGGTACATTTTTTACAGATAACGAACCAGTATGGTACATTATCACTAACTAAAAATAGTTTATTCAGATTTTCTTAATTTTTACCTAATGTCTTTTATCTGTTTAGGATCACATCCAGGATACCACCATTAGATTTATTTATCATGCCTCCTTAGGCTCCACCTGGCTATGAGAATTCTCAGACTTTTCTTTATACCTCTTGTCTTCCATTCCTTATTGTTTGAAAGGAGATCAGTATACATGGCCATAATTAAAAATGAAGACTTATGTCCACTGTATTTTTTATCTTTTTTCTGCCATTTTTGTTGATGTATAGGAGTTAACTTTAAATATATACCCAGGGATCATTTATGTGTCTGATATATGTGTTGCAAATATCTCCTAGCAGTTGGCATCTTTTAACGTTCTTTATCATGTTTTTTCAAAAAGTATTTCTTAATTGTAATGAACTCCAATTTACTATTGCATTTTATGGTTTGCAAGTTTTATGTCATACTTAAGAATCTTAACCTATTCCAAGATTATGAAGATAGTTCTCTGAATTTTCTTCTAAAACCTTAATTGTTTTACCTTTCAAGTTTCAATGCATAAACTGTCTGAAATTGATTCTTGTGTATGGTATGAAGTAGAAGATATGGTTCATTTGTTCTCTCATATGCCTATCTAACTAATAAAGTACCATTTACTGAAAGAACTACCCTATCACCATTGCATTGGTGTTGTTAGGTGCCATTGAGTCAGCTCCCACTCACAGCAACCCTATGTACAATAAAAACAAATACTGCCTGGTCCTGCTCCATCCTCACAATACTTGCTACACCTGAGGCCTTCGTTGCAGTCGCTCTGTCAATCCATCTTGTTGAGGGTCTTCCCCTTTTCCTGACCCTCCACTTTATCAAGTGTGATATCCTTCTCCAGGGAATGGTCCCTTCTGACAACATGACCAAAGTAGGTGAGACGAAGTTTGGCCATTCTTACTTCCAAGGAACATTCCGGCTGCACTTCCTCTAGGATGGATTTGTTCGTTCTTCTGGAAGAATACTTCCAGTGTTCTTTGCCAACACCACAACTCTAAAACATCAATTCTTCTTTGGTCTTAGTTATTTATTTTCTAGCTTTCACATCCATATGAGGCCACTGAAAATACCATGGCTTGGCTCAGGTGCACCTTGATCTTCAAAGTCAAGTCTTTGCTGTTCAGCACTTTAAAGAGGTCTTTTACAGCAGATTTTCCCAGTGCAATATAACATCTGATTTCTTTACTGCTGCTTCCATTGGTGCTCATTGTGGATCCAAGTAATATGAAATCTTTGACAACTTCAATCTCTTCTCCATTTATTGTGATGCTGCTCAATGCTCACTGATTCAGTTGTGAGGATTTTCGTTTTCTTTTCTTTTAGGTGCGATCCGTATTGAAGACTGTAGTCTTTAATCTTCATCAGTAAGTGTTTCAAATTGTCTTCACTTTCAGCAGGCAAGGTTGTGTTGTCTGCGTATCACAGGGTGTTAATGAGTCTTCCTCCAATCCTGAAGCTATGTTCTTCCTATAGTCCAGCTTCTCAGATTATTTGCTAAGCATAGAGATTGAGTAAGTATGAGGAAAGGATACAGTTCCTTTTCTGATTTTAAACCATGCAATATCCCTTTGCTCAGTTTGAATGAAAGCCTCTTGGTCTATGTACAGATTCCTCATGAGCACAATTAAGTGCTCTGGAATTCCCATTCTTCTCAATGTTACCCATAATTTATTATGATCCACACAGTTAGATGCTTTTGCATAGTCAATGAAACACAAGTAAACATCTTTCTGGTATTCTTTGCTTTCAGCCAACATCCCTCTGATGTCAACAATGATGTCCCTCTTCCCATGTCTATGTCCTTTTCTGAATCCACCTTGCATTTCTGGTAGTTCCCTGTTAATATACTGCTGCAACCGTTTTTGAATTATCTTTAACAAAATTTTACTTGCATGTGATGTTAATGATATTGTTCAATAATTTTCACCTTCTGTGGCATCATCTCTCTTTGGAATGGGTACAAATATGGATCTCTTCCAGTCAATTGGCCAGATAGCTGTCATTCAAACTTCTTGGCATAAAGGAGTAAGTGCTTCCAGCATGACATTCATTTGTTGAAACATCTCAATGGGCATTCCATCAATTCCTGGAACCTTGTTTTTCACCAATTCCTTCAGTGCAGCTTGGACTTTTTCATTCATCGCCATTGGTTCTTGATCATATTCCACCTCCTGAAATAGGTGAACATCGACCAATTCTTTTTGGTACAGTGACTCTGCATTCCTTCCATCTTCTTTTGATGCTTCCTGCATCATTCAATTTTTTCCTATAGAAACTTTCAGGATTGCAACTTGAGGTTTGACATTTTTCTTCAGTTCTTTCAGCTTGAGAAATGTTGAGCTTGTTCTTCCCTTTTCCCTTTCAGTTTTCTAACTCCAGGTCTTTGCACATTTCATTGTAATAATTTACTTTGTCTTCTTGAGCTGCTCTTTGAAAATTTCTTCAGCTCTTTTATCTTGTCATTTGTCCCATGTGCTTTAGCACCTCTCTGCTCAAGGGAAAGTTTCAGAGCCTTTTCTGACATCCACTTTGGTCTTCTCTTCCTTTTCTGTCTTTTTAATGACCTTTTTCTTTCTTCTTGTGTGATGTTCTTGATGTCATTTGAAGAAGAAAGGGGCTGTACACTTCTCAAAGAATTGGCCAGTGAAACTTCATGAATAGCAGTGAAACACTGTCTGATATATTGCATTGAAGTGGTGCCATTTTTAAATAAATAATACATTCATGTGGTGAAACAATAAGAGCAATCTTAGGAGGAGTAGAAGAAGTCTTACTCCCCCTCTTATTGCTGTCCTTCCTGTTCCTACCATCATAGGCAAGTGATTTTATTGTTGTTATGTGCCATTAAGTCCGACCTGACTCATAGCAACCCCACCTTGGGTTTCTGAGGCAGTATCACTACGGAAGTAGATAGCCCCATCTTCCTTCCGAGGAGTGGCTGGTGGGTTTGAACTGCCAGCCTTCTGGTTAGCAGTCAAGTGCTTTAGACACTATGCTATGTAGGTCTTATTAGTTGTCAATATTTCTTTATACAATTGAAACAGTACAAATACTTTATTTACCCCTCTGTGGGGTACAGGACCTACGTTTACACAAAGTAAGTTGATATTTAACATTGTTTTCTGGGAAATAGCCCTTGGTGTAATTGGGATACATTGGTATGGGGCTTCCAGGACATACCTGAAGATTTGTGCTGGTGAGTAAGAGCTGTTTAGATCAAAAAAATCTCACCTGGGAGGCTAATATTAACTAACCTCAGGAGGCATGATTTAACTTATCATGCAGAGCTGACTGATAAAATCCTGGAACCCTAAATCTCAAAGAGCTTCCAGGTTGGCAAGATCATCTGTTTTGGGGAGGGTAGCACATCACTTAGGAAGTGGAAGGTCCATATTAGGAACCCTTCCAGACCTCACCCTATGTGTCTCTTCATTTGTATCCTTTTGGCTACAATAAATCCTTTATTGTAAGTATGTTTTACTCTCTGTGGAATTCTGAGTCATTCCAGAGAATTACTGAAACTAAAGTAGCAGTGAGAGACAGTATGTCAGGAAGTATGGATGTCCTGTGGACTCCTGAGCTTGTGGCTGGTATCTTGAAGGAGTAATTGGAAACCATCCCCAGAATCTGTGGCCAGCAGGTCAAAAGTTTGAGGTGTCATGTAGACTCCCCAAACTTACAGCAGGTGTCTTCCTATTTGGCAATCCACAGGACAGTGTCCTTCTAACTTGTGAGTTCTGACCCAGCTCCAGGTGTCTATAGTCAGAGAGAAGTAGTCCCCTGATGGTTGGTGATGAGGATGGAGACGTGGGAGGAAGACTGCATCAATCTCCACATTTTCAGGATTAGATTCACCCTGATTCTTATCAGCTTTGTGATAAAGGTGGGATTTGCACCTTATTTAGCAGTTCAAAGCACCAGCCACTCTGCAGGAGAAAGATGAGGCAATCTGCTTCCTTGGAAATCCTATGGGCCAGTTCTACTCAGTCCTATGGGGTCACTATGACTCAGAATTGACTCAATAGCAGTGGGAAGCATACATTTTTGACACAAACACACTGTCTCATACTTTAGGTTTTTTTTATTAAAAAACATAGAAAGAATATTTTAAAAATAGTATTATGTAAATTTTCAAACATATTCAAAAGTAGAGAACAATAAACCCTTGGTGCCCAAACTGAACCACAATAATCTTCACTTAGTAAGTGCCCCTATTTCATTAATTTTTCTACCTGCTACAACTCATTCCCCAACACCACTGGATTGTTATGAGGTCAATCCCAGATATCATATAATTTAATCTGTAAATACTTCTGTATGTATGTCTAAATGGAAAGGATTCTTTTTAAATATATAAACACAATTCCATTAGCATGATGACTTTATATGTAATTCAAAAATAAACTTTTAAAAATTTATTAATTTATGATGTCCTCTGTCATTATCAAGTATTCCATTTTATTTTTGTTCCTATCTTCTTTCTTATGACTATCTGTTAAATATTTACATCCTACTTCTCACTCAACTATGGAATTTTTAGACTGGAAAATCTTTAGAAATCATGTAATTTCACTCTATTGTTTTACAGATATGGAAGCTGGGGGTAATTAAATTAAATTAAAGGTCTTACAACTAGTTGTTTACTTATGTGGAACTAGAAGACATGTCTTCCAATAAATCACGTGTTCATTTGGCCATATCCCTATTTATCCACCTATTCTTTTGGTAGTAAGTTAATACTGAGTAAAATTAGACTATACTCAATAAAAGTCATTGTCTACTTCTCACTCATGGGTAATGCAGGTAGCAGATGCCTCCTGTAATTTTCCCATTACCAGATGGACTATTTGTACAAATTGGATGCTAAAACTATATAAATAGAAAAGAGTAGAGGAATATAAAATATATGACCTAAAATGGTCTCTGCCACTGACTAGGAGAAAGTCTACTCCTTTCTTAGGACTGAATGCAGCTTGGCTCTCTGGTGGCGTAATGCCTCAGGCATTTGACTGCTAATCAGAGGGCTGGTGGCTCAAACCCACCAGCCACTCCTCAGAAGGAAGATTAGGCAATCTACTTGCATAGAGATACCACCTTGAATACCTAAGGAGGGGTGGCTATGAGTCGGGACCCACTCAACAGCAGTGAGTTTGGTTTGTTTTTTTTTGGTCCACTTGTGGCTTCATTCTTTGGAATTTAGTATTATCCTTGATTTTGAAATCTTTTATACAAACTATGCTCTTTCCATAAATTCATAATTTTACTTCTGTTGTTTAGTTTGCTTGGAATGACCTTCTCACTCGTTCCATCTTTTTCCCCCCTACAAATTCATCCTTTATAGTTCACCTGGAAAAGGAATCCAGCTCTTAAGTACCAGCTATGACTAAGTGATTCCTTAGTGCTACCTTAATACTTTGGCATATTCCTCATTATTAAAATGATCAACTTACAAAAGAAAAATCTATTTTATTGTTTTAACTCTTACACAGTTAGCCTCAAGCCCCATGGAAGGAAAAGGAGGTTTTATAAAAGCAAGAGCCAGATCCTAAAAAGAGTAAATGATACAAACACAGGTCATCCTGAAGAAGGGCATATACATGTGTGCATGTGTTTACTGATGAGGTTGAGACTTGGGAGTCCACACTTGCACCTATATGCCTGATATCTGGTGAGAAAAATGGAAGCTGACATCTCAGGGCAATTCTTTGTCAGAAATATACATCTGCATGAAGAAAGGAGAGTTAAAAATTTAATCTGCAAAGCTATTTGGAGAGTGGATAGGCCTTGACAGGCCTCCCAAATGTATTACAAGAACAAGAAGAGTGAAGTTATGGAAAAAAAAAAAAAAAAGCTGTTGCAGCAAACAGAATGAAACTAAGCTTTCTTGACAGAATCACTTTGCCAAATGACTTTAAAATTGCCCTGCCTTGTCCTTTTTCTTTTCTTTTTTTTTCTTAAATACACTCAAATTTAAACATCTAAGAGAAATATTTATGATATGCATGATGCCTTTAAAAAATTCTAAGGTAAAGATACTGTCATGGATTGAATTGTGTGCCCCCAAAACATGTGTTAACTTGGCTGAGCCATGATTTTCTCAGTGGTTTGGCAGCTATGTATTGATGTAATCATTCCCCATGATGTGATCTGATGTGATCAGCCAATCAGTTTTAAGGGGATTATGTTGTGATGCAACACTCTCACTCACGTCTCAGCCCTGATCTGACTTAAGCGGAGTTTCCCTGAGATGTGGCCTTCATCACTTTTTATTTTACAAGAGATAAAAGGTGAGACAAGAGAGAAAAGAAGGTGGGGTCTATACCACCAAGAAAGAAGAGCAAGAAGTGGAGCATATTCTTTGGACCTACAGTCCCTGTGCAGAGAGCTTCCTAGATCCAGGGGAACATTGATACCAAGACACACAGAGATCTACAAGGAATTCCAGGCCAACTAATGTTGAAAGGAGACAAGGACCTTCCTCCAGAAGCAACAGAGAGAGAAAGCCTTTCCCTAGAGCTAGCATCCTGAAATTGGACTTGTAGCTTCCTAATCTGTGAGGGAATAAACTTTTGTTTTTTAAAGTCATCCACTTGTAGCATTCCTCTTATAAAAGCAGTAGATAACTAAGACAGACACAATAACAATGAACACAATGTTATTTTGGGAAAAAAGTGTATGGAAATAAACATACAACCTATCAGACTTGAAGATGGTGGAATAGGCAGAAAGACTGCATAGACCCTCTTCAACAAAGAAAAGGGGAACCAATTACACAGATGCAGAAGATAATCCTGGACCCCTGAGCCTTGAATGGAAGGATATAGAAGTGGACTAAACTCCAACTAGCAGAAGAATTTGCATAAAAACACCAAAAAAGGAGACATATGGACCTGCGGTCTGGCAGTGATCCTGAGTGATTCTGATGGCAGACAGCGCAGATATTGTTGAGTGGTGGTAGGACCTAAGAATTAACCTAAAAACCAGCCCTGCTAGCCAGGGACTGCATGGAGGACTGCTCTGGTGGCTGGGTAATAAAAGGAGAAGCAGCAAAGAGGAAGGTATGCTGAGTTGTGGACTCTTGTCTGTCTGGAGGGTGCAGCCATTTTGAATGTTTACAAGTGGCTCGACCATTTTGGATATATAAAGCAACAGCATTCTCCCAGATTCCAGGGACTTAAGAATAGCCTCCACTTGCTGGGAACCCCAAGAACATTCTGGACCTGGACAACTGGAAAGGTGTGACATTCTCCTTGTTAATCTTATATCCCACTCCCTCTTGGTGAACGAAGTTGTGGTCATCCCTCACTCCTACCCACATTCTGGGCTGGTAGGAATTCCATACCAGTCTGTGTGCTTGGACAGAGCCTGGGTGCCCTGCCCTGACCTGTCTCAATTTTTTTTTCCT
>NW_006921621.1:4640933-4642014 GCF_000298275.1 Orycteropus afer afer
CTTCTCCACCAAAGGGCCAATGATAAACAACCACCAAGGAGAGCCTGAATCACTCTTAGCTGGTCTTCATAAACAGTTAACAGAGATCTAAATACAACAATGCAAAGATGTCTTGGAGATAACAGACCATCACAGTACACACAAAGAAGCAAGATAAAGTGGTAAAAACAAGGGAGCAGGATACTGACCCAGAACACATCCCTGAGGAAGATGCAGCATTGGAACTCTCTGATAGGAATTCAAAAGAATTATATTTAGTTATCTTCAAAGGATTGAGAGCCAGACCAAGGAAAACACAGACAAATCCCTAGAAGAATTTTGGAAGAAAATGCAAGATCAAAATGACAAAATAAATGAAAAATTAGAAATGATTCTAAATATACAGATAGAAATCAAGAAGATTAATACTAAATTGTCAGAAATAGATAACACAGTGGAAGGGCAAAGGAGTAGAATTGATGCAATGAAAGACAGAATTAATGAGATTGAAGACAAATACCTGAACACTTCTTTAGAAAGGGATCATTCAGAAACAAATATCAAAATAAAATGAAGAAAGCCTAAGATTCATGTGGGACACCATCAAAAGGAATTACCTACGTGTAATTGGAATTCCAGAACAGGAGAACTAAAATAAAACCACTGAGAAAATTGTCCAAGGTCTGTTGGAGGAGAACTTCCCTGATATGATGAAAGATGAGAATATATCCATTCAGGAAGTCCAACAAACCCCAAACAGGATAGACCCTAAAAGAAAATCACCAGGACATATCATCATCAAACTCATCAAAACCAAAGACAAAGAAAAAATCCTGAGAGCAGCACTGCAAAAACAAAAAGTTACTTACAAAGGACAACCAGTAAGAATAAGCTCTGATTTCTCAACAGAAACCATTAAAATTAACCTAAAAATCGACCACACAACAAGGCAATGAGATGGTATATATAAAGCCCTGAAAGAGAAAAAATTTCAAACAAGGACTATATACCCAGCAAAATTGTCCCTCAAATATGATGGTGAAATTAGGAGATTTCCAGATAAGCAGAAACTAAGGGAATTTGTTAAAACCAGACCAACCTT
>NW_006921621.1:4643010-4647916 GCF_000298275.1 Orycteropus afer afer
AAACTCAACAAAGATGCAGAAGAGCTAAACAAAACAATCCATCAACTTGGCCTTGTATACATCTACAGAGCACTTCACCCAACAGCAGCACAATATACAATCTTTTCCAGTGCACATGGAACATTTTCCATGATAGACCACATGTTAGGCCATAAAGCAACCCTTAATAAATTTAAAAACATTGAAATACTGCAAAGCATCTTCTCAGATCATAATACTATCAAATTGCTGTTGTTAGGTGTCATCAAGTTGTTTCTGACTCATAGCGACTCCATGCACAGCAGAACGAAACACCACCCAATCCCATGCCAGCTCCATGATCCTTGCTATACTTGAGCCCATTGTTGCAGCCACTGTGCCAATCCATCTTGTCAAAGGCCTTCCCCTCGTTCGTCTACCCTCCACCTTACCAAGCGTGACATCTTTCTCCAGGGAATGGTCTCCTCTGGCAACATGACCAAAGTAGGTGAGACGAAGTCTGGCCATCCTTGCTCCCAAGGAACATCTCAGCTGCACTTCCTCCAGGAGAGATCTGCTAGTTCTTTTGGCAGTCCATGGTACCTTCATCATTCTTTGCCAGCTATAAATTAGAAATCAACAATAGGAAGATCAACAGAAAAAGAGTAAATACATGGAAACTGAGAAAGACTGGGTAAGAGAAGAAATAAAAATTGAAATTCAAAAATTCCTTGAATCAAATGAGAATGAAAACACAACATACCAAAATCTTTGGGACACAGCAAAAGCAGTGATCAGAGGCCAATTTATAGCAATAACTGCACACATTCAAAAAGAAGAAAGAGCCAAAATCAACACTTTAAACCAACATCTCCAACAATTAGAAAAAGAACAGCAAGAAAAGCCTACTGTCACCAGAAGAAAGGAAATAATAAGATTTGAGCAGAGATCAATGAAACAGAAAATAGAAGGGCAATAGAAAAAGTCAACAAGACTAGAAGTTGGGTTTTTGAAAAGATCAATTAAATTGAAAAACCATTGGCAAATTTAACAAAAGAAAAGAGGGAGAGAATACAAATAGCATGAATAAGAAACGAAATGGGTGACATCACAACAGAACCAACTGAAATAAAAAGGATAATATCAGGATATTATGAAGAACTGTACTACAACAAATTTGTCAATTGGGAAGAAATGGACAGATTTCCAGAAACACACCACTTACCCAAACTAATACAGACTGATGTGGAAAAGTTGAACAGATCCATAACAAAAGAAGAAATTGAACAGGTCATCAAAACATTACTAACAAAAAAAGTTCTGGCCCAGACGGTTTCACTGGAGAATTCCACCAAACATTCAGAGAAGAACTGATACCAATCCTACTCAAACTATTCCAAAATATAGAAAAGGATGGAATCTTCTCTAATTCATCTTATGAAGCAAGCATAACTGTTGGAGACCAAGAAAAAGACCCCCAAAATAACATGATTACAAGGCACATGTTCTAATTACAGTTAAGAGATGACAAAGCCTTTCTTATGGATGGATGTTTGCTTTAAGAGATGGCAAGTTCTCTCTCACTGTTAAATGCTTAATTGGCAAAACATCAAGTATTAAAAGTAGATGTTATTCCAATAGTCCAGGTTTTTATCTTATTGTGATATTTCATACTTTGGGTCACTGTGTCCTAGTAAACATTTATTGTTTTATACTCCTTATTCCTGAGGAGACTTCTGTGATTGTTTTAATGACCACCTGTTGTCCTTGAGCATGTAGCGGAGTAAAACTTTAACTCTGTAGAGAATAATCTGATTGTATGGATTCTAAGAATAATGATGTAATCATGTAGAAACATGTAAATAAAGTAGAACAAAGGCATCAGGGGTCACTCTCATAGAACAAGCAGGGTGTCCGCTTGGCCCCCGTTCCTTAAATAAAAAAGGAAACCATTAATCCTTTTGTGTCACTTCATTTCATGACCTGTGTGGTTTTGCTGGATGTGGCACATAAACTTGATACCAAAACCAGGCAGAGACATCACTAGAAAGGAAAACTACAGACCAATATCCCTCATGAATATACATGCAAAAATCTTCAACAAAATCCTAGCCAATAGACTGCAACAACATATCAAGAAAATCATTCATCATGACCAAGTGGGGTTCATATCAGGTATGCAAGGATGGTTCAACATTAGAAAAACAATCAACGTCATCCACCACATAAATAAAATAAAGGAGAAGAACCACATGATCATATCAATTGATGCAGAAAAGGCATTTGATAAAATCCAACACCCATTCTTAATCAAAACATTCAGCAAAATAGGAATAGAAGGGACATTCCTCAACATAATAAAGGGCATCTATACAAAACCAATAGCCAACATTATACTCAATGGAGAGAGACTGAAACCATTCCTCTTATGAACAGGAACCTGACAAGGATGCCCTCTATCACCACTTCTATTCAACATTGTGCTGGAAGTCCTAGCTAGGGCTATAAGGCAAGAACAGGAAATCAAAGGCATCCAAATTGGTAAGGAAGGAGTCAGACTATCCCTATTTGCTGATTATATGATCCTATACCTAGAAAACTCAAAGAGACTCAGTCAAAAATCTAGAACTAATTGAGAGATTTAGCATCGTGGCAGGATTTAAGATCAACATCCAAAAATCAGTTGGATTCTCTACACAAGCAAAGAGATTCCTGAAAAAGAAATAAGGAAATCAATACCATTTACAATAGCTACCAAAAAATTAAAATACTTGGGAATAAATCTTACCAGGGACAAAAGACAACTATAATAAACTACTTCAAGAAACCATAAGAGATTTATATTAATGGAAGAGTATTCCATACTTGTGGATAGAAAGATTGAACATTGTGAAAATGTCAATTCAATCCAAAGCAATCTATACATTCAATGCACTCCCAATCCAGATTCCATCAACATTTTTTAAGGATATGGAAAAACCAATCACTAACTTTTTATATGAAAGGAAAGAGACCTCGGATAAACAAAGCACTACTGAAGAAGAACAGAGTAGGAGGTCTCACACTGCTGGATCTCAAAACCTACTATATAGCCACAGTAGTCAAAACTGCCTTGTATTGGTATAATGACACACACATAGACCAATGGAATAGAATTGAGAACTCAGAAATAGATCCATCGACCTATGGTCAGCTGATCTTTGACAAAGGGCCACAATCCATTAAATGGGGAAGAGAATATTTGTTTAATAAATGGTGCTGACAAAACTGGATATCCATTTATAGAAAAATGAAATAAGATCTGTAACTCACACCCTACACAAAAACTAACTCCAGATGGATCAAAGACTTAAATGTGAAACCTAAAACTATAGAGTTCCTCAAGGAAAAACTAGGGGCAAATTTAGTGGCCCTAAAATATGGCATAAATAGACCATCAAGCATAACCTAAGATGCACTAACAGCAGAAGAGAAGCTAGATGAATGGGACCTTCTGAAAATTAAATTTTTTTGTGCTTCCAAAGACTTCTCCAAAAGAGTTAAAAGAGAACCTACAGATTGGGAAAAAATATTTGGCAACAACATATCTGACAAGGAACTTATCTTTAGAATTTATAGAAAACTCCAACACCTCAATAACAAAAAGACAAATAATCCAATTAAAAATGGGCAGAAGACATGAATAGACACTTCACCAAGGAGGATATTCAGGTGGCCAACAAATGCCACGTCTGGCAAAACCACACAGGTCATGAAATGAAGTGACACGAAAAGATTAATAGTTTTCTTCTTCATTATTTAAGGAATGAGGGCCAGGTGGACACCCTGCATATTCTGTGAGAGTGACCCCTGATGCATCCATCCTGCTTTATTTATACATAAGCACACAATTACACCATTATTCTTGATATTTCCTTAAAACAATCAAGTATTCAATCAAATATTCTTCTATAATAAAATCAAATATTCCTTATAACAATCAGTTATTAATTAAAAGTTAAAGTTTTATTTTTTCCCATACCCAAAAGCATTTTCCCATGCCCAGATGTATTGGATAATTAATCAAGTTAATATCTCTTAAAGGAATAACAAATGATCACTAAGATACATCATTCTAAAACATAATATAATTGTTAACATACATGATTCTAAAGAATGGTTTCTAAGGAATACTATTCTTAGGGCAAAACATTACCCCGGGGAAACAGGTTAGCAAACATTTTGCTGGGTCAGCATTCCACCCCAGGAACACAAAGCTGGAGCCACGCAAGCATTCAACTGTAAGAGAGGCCTTGCCTTCTCTTAGCTGTTGTTAGAACACGTGCCTTGCAATCATGTCTTTTTTTTGGTGGTCTTTTTCTTGGTCTCCAACAAACACATGAAGAACTGCTCATGATCATTAGCTATTAAAAAGATGCAAATCAAAACAACAATGAGATACCATCTTGCCCCAGCACTAATAGCAAAGTTCAACAAGACAGAAAATAACAAATGCTGGTGAGGATGTGGAGAGATTGGGACTCTCATACACTCACTGCTGGTGGGACTGTAAAATGGTACAACCACTGTGGAAAGCAGTATGGTAATTCCTTGAAAAGTGGGAATTAGAAGTTCCATTTGACCCAGACATTCTGTTACTAGATATATATCCTAAAGAAGTGAGAACTATGACAAAACAGACATATGCACACCCATGTTCATCACAGCACTATTTACAATAGCCAAAAGATGGAAAAAACCTAGGTTCCATCAACTGAGGAATGGATAACCAAACTATGGTACATACACACAATGGAATACTATGCAACCCTAAAGAATAACCTAGAATCTGTAAAACACCGCATAATGTGGAAATGTGGATGAACTTGGAGGACATTATGCTGAGTGAAATAAGTCAATCACAGAAGGACAAATATTGTATTAGTCCATTATTGTAAAAGTCAAGGAA
>NW_006921621.1:4649036-4663771 GCF_000298275.1 Orycteropus afer afer
AACTATGGGGAGGAAGTGGGAGGGGAGCTGTTGCATTGTGGTAAATTGTAGTCAATATCATGAGACAAAGTGTATGTGAACTGCTTATGGAAAGTGAATTTTCTCTGTAAATTTTCACCCAAATCACAATTAAAAAAAAAACAAAAACAAAAACCTATCAGACTTATAACCAGTCACAAAAAGTAATGAGGATTCTAGGGGCATCTATCACAATGCGACTGATAATTTTCAATCTGTCATCCCCTTACCTAAAATATTACTTAGCATGAATGAAGAAAGTGAATCATTGGAAATCAACTTCCAAAAAAATATTGCGGTTTGATGTCACTTTTTAGTCTATCATCATTGTTGTATGAAAAAAAAGTTGTTCTCCTTTCTGTTTTACACTTGTTATTACATTTCTTTGTCTTTTAAATTTATGTTTATTTCCTTGAATGGTAAAATAAACACACACACACATTTGTGTGTGTGTGTGTGTGTGTGTGTGTGTATGTGAGAGGTATTATCATTGTAATATCAAATAGTTGACAAAATAAATGAGCAAAAGTGTATAACCATTTCAATAGATTTAGAAACCACTGGGTAATAACATTCAGTATCTATTGAATGATTTTAATATCTTAACGAACTTCTGTAGTGATACTGCCTCGGAAACCCAAGGAGAGGTCTCTATGAGTCGGGTCCGACTCGACGGCACATAACAACAACTACAAACTTCTGGACTCCACTGGCTATTTTTACAGCTCTTGCTTTTATATCTGACCAGTCCTCAGCCTGTGCCAAAACTCCCCACTTACTCTAGCAGTATCCTGCCCATTAATATTGTAGAAATTTCTTTCCATTAAAGTCTTAATGACTACTGAAGCATAACTTTTAAGCCCTTAGTTGTAAATCTATCTTAAAATGTTACTTAAAATTTTTAATATCTAGGTTCTAATCATGGTTTTTGGATTTTCTTTAAAACACCAACTTGTTAAATAGAAGTTCTGCTGCTTTGGCCCACAAACTCAATATACCTACTTTCTGAACCTACTATATTCTTTGGTTGTGAATTCTGGGCTATCTGGAACTCGCTCAGGTATATCCAATAAATAAGATTCAGGTTTATTGTGTTGTAGTAGTCAAGAGGACTGTTCACAAATATTTTCTTTCTTTTCTGTCTGTGTATATGGTCATTTTACATTTCCCTGGTTCATTTTGAATTAGCTATGATCATGAGCCTCACTTTGGGTGGAAAATTATGAGCACAAATGACATGTTTCATTTCTAGGAAGAAGCTGTCAAGCCAAGGCATGACTGCATATGGTTCCTTTTCCTTCTGTGAAGATATCAGAAGCATGTATAGGATATATTTTCTGTCAGATGTGACTTTTTGAGGACTACAGTGAATATTTTCCTCTTCCACATCCCTAAACCCTGCCGATGACACATAATGTAAGTTTAGTATGAGAGAGAAATGAACTTTTGTTGTTTTAAGCCACTGAGATTTGAGAATTATCTGTTACCACAGCTGCTCTATTCCAATTTATATGCCTCTGTTTCCAGTTTCTTGGAATCTGGCTCATAGGAGGATACATTTTGAAAGGAAATTTTAGAATAATTCATTAGATATTGAATTTTATCACCTGTTTTTCTGCAATTAGTGTTTTTTGTTTTCTTAACATGGTGAATAACACTGATTGATTTCTAACAGCTTTATGGTATATAATTTCCATGGTGTATAACTCACTTATTTTAAGTGTGTAATTCAATGACTTTGTAGTAAATTTACAGAGTTGGACAATTATTGTAATAGTCTAGTTTTAGAACACTTCCCTTCGCTCCACAAAAACGGTCTCATGCCGGTTTACTGTCGTTCTCTATTCCCACCTCCAGCACTAAGCAACAACAAATCTACATCTTGCCTTGGACATTGCCTTTTCTGGACATTTCATATAAATGGAATAATATAATATATTATATTTTATGACTGGTTTACTTCACTTGCATTATGTTTTCAAGGTTTATCCATGTGAGCACTCAAGTTAGTATTTCATTCTTTTTATTGCTGAATATATTGTATGGATATACCACATTATGTTTATCCATTCACCGGTTGGTGGACATTGGAATTTTTTTCAGTTTTTGACTATTATGAATAATGCATAAATATCTTTGCTTGGACATAAGTTTCATTTCTCTTGGCTAAAAACCTAGACTGGAGTTGTTGAATTGTATGGTAAATTTGTGCTCAAAATTTTAAGAAATTTTTAAATAGCTTCTGATGGTGAAGAAAACACTATTGAATCTAGGACTTAAGTCTTATAGTAAGTGGAAAAGTCTTCAGATAATAAATTAGAATATTCTCTTTTTCCTCTCCCTTTATTTTGTACACACTCAAACACACATATACTCTCTTCATGAAGAGTGAAAAGCAAGTATATGCTGTCTTGTTAATGATGATTCCTGGCAGAAAAAAATAGCCTTGAGGCTCTCCATTACACCTGAGCATCCCATTTATTGCATCTCTTACTGTATGGGAAAGAATTCCTAAGTTTTGTTGGGACACAGTTCCATAATCTGTGGAATTAGGTGACATTTCTCCTCTCAGATTTCCATTTACACACTCTGAATTATCAGTAAGTATTTAACTGTTTAAAAACCAGCTGCCCTGGTTGATTTTATTTTTATCATGTGCATACATGACTATTTTTAAAACAACAAAAGACAGCTTTTAATAGAATATACATGGCTTAAGTTTCTTCCAGTAAAACTCTCTTGGTATGTCATCTACTTACTTATTTTATTTTTTGCTCCATTATTGATTTTGACTGAAATTGACAAAAGAATTAATTAATTGTTTATTATAAATAAATATCCTAAGTATTCTTGAATATATGTCACAAACCAAACCTAAACTATAATACTTTCTCTATAACCCAAGCAGTTGGATAGCAGAAAGAAAGAAAATCAGAGGCAGCTTAAAAAAGAGTGCATGATGACGAAACTGGAGATGGAAGGATGCTAGCTGGTGGAAGGTCATGCCAGCAGAGAGCAAGTCCAAGAGCTTGTTTTGGGTTTAGAATACACTTTTGCTCTAAGTTCTTTCTGATCTATAGAGGTAAGGTATGGTTTCCTGCTACTCACTGCTGAAACACAGGATCTAAGCTGAGGCAATGCTCTGTTTGTTAACAGTTAAGATTCAGTCACAAGGTTGGGCCTTGGTAAGTATGATGGATCATTTCTTACTCATCTTAGATTTTTCAGCTACTTGTTTTGTATGTTTTTGCTGTTGTGTGTCATTAAGTTGATTCTGACTCACATAAACCTTATAGAACAGAGTAGAACTGCCTATCAAGTTTTCTTGGCTTTGCAGAAACATACTGCCACATCTTTCTCCCATGGAGCAACTGGTGGATTTGAACCACTGACCTTTTGGTTAACAGTCAAGTGATTAACTACTGCAACACCACTGGCTTGTAAATAACTATGGTTGGAGTTCCTCCCTATTGATAGGGAACTGGATCTAGTAAGCTCTTGACATTAATGATATGAATTAGATTAATCCAATGGTTGGCTGTTTAGGATAGGATTAAAAGCTCAGGCTTTAGAATCAATTCCTGAGGATTTGAAACTTTAAAGCCATCATTTATTACTTTTGTGACACTGAACAATTTACTTAATAGTTTATGTCTAACATTTTATGACTATACACCAGAACCAATATCATAGATCCTTAATGAGAGTCCATTGAAATAAGTCATATAAAGCAATAGAATACTGCTTTATTTATTGCCAGGGAATAAATTCTTTGTAAATGGTGGTTATTATTATTAGTGATGTTGGTTATTATAATTAGTGATGATTAGTTGTCATTATGAATGGTAGAGTCTTCTTATTTCTTAAATTAAATAAATTTACTTTAAGTCTACAAAAACTTCATAAGAACTTAAACTGATAGAAGATATAGTTAGGTCTTATCGAATTTTAAAGTATCCACAGAAACAGCATAAGGGCAGAGACAAGGGCCAAACTGCACTTTTTTTTTTTGAAAAGATGATGTCTACTGTCATTTAAACATGTCATATTTTATTGGTTGAGCATATAATTTATTGTCCAAACTGTAACTCTTTTGAGAACGAAAAGAGCTCTATCTGTAATTTTGCTGGGTGTCTTAGCTTCCTAGTGCTATCATAACAAAATACCACAAAGTAAACAACTTTAAAGAACAGAAATTCAGTTTCTCACTGTTGTGGAGGGTAGTTTTGAAATTCAGTGCATCAGCAGGAACATGGGCTCTCTGCCCTTTCTAGGGGAAGATCCTTCTTTACTTCCTCCAGGTTTTGGCTTGTAGATGTATCTTCACATGGCATCTTCTGCCTGTGTGTCTCTGTCTCTATGTTTGTTCATCTATTTTGTTAGACACCACTCAGAAAGATTTAGGACCCAACTCAATCTGGTATGACCTCATTAACTTAACTGTAACATCTTCATAAAAACTCTATTTACCCTAAGAAGATCACATTTGCAGGTACAGAGGCCAGGACTTCAATGTATCTTTTGTGGGGATACAATTCAATCCATAATGCTGGGACAAGAAGAGTAGGCTGAGGCTGTCCAAGGCAAATTGGGCATATGTTTACTATGTATAATGAAACATATCACTGTGTACTCACATAGTAATATATTTGTTTGCTTGTTAGCAGAAGCAATAGATTTGCATTCATCTTGCAGTTGTAAGCAACAGCACGAATATATAGATTGGATTAAGTTAAGAGTTGGGTCTACTCCCTTGGACAGAACCAAAATAACTGATGGACGTAGAAAATGAATCCCAGATTTTAAAGTAGTCTGTGTCATTTTTCCAGATAAACTGAAGTGGATTGCTTCATGGAGTTTACATTTTATATAATGTCTATGTTTTTAAGATATTGTGGGCCCTCTGTCACATTTTATATCACTCTTCCCCACCCTAAGAATGCCTATTGCAGTGTTAGGCATAGCCATGTTGTCCTCAAAATTATATATTCACAAAACAACACATGTCAAAGTATTTTCATTATGGAAACATCCTAAGTGGCCATTCCTTGTCTTTTAGGGACTGGGGTTTCTACAACAGCCTCTTCTATGCTACACACCCCTTTTCCTAACTGTCTTTCCTCTCATGCCTTTCTGATTTTGCTCACTTCTAACCAGCAAATCAAACAAACTTACTTCCACATCTCCCATAATAACAGTCTTGAATTAAAAGACTGTTAATTAATTTGAATTTGTATTTCAGTGAACTTACAGGGTCAAAGTGACCAGTTATAAAGCTGGAGTGTGGAGGAATATCACCATGAAAATGACAAACAAAGAAACACCTATTACTGCCTCAGGAGGAAAGTACTGAACACTATAGTCTTGCCCTAATCCACCCTCTTGAGGAGCTACCTTTGCTAGCAGCACAAACCTAGTCATAGTCATTAAAAGAAAAACAACTGTGAGAGAAAGACAAGCTGAGAGAGAGAGGAAAACAATGCTGTCCACTCTCAATACACAGGAGGGCTTCTTCAAGAGCACTTGAATTATATGAAAGCTTGACCCTCAATGGTTGCCTAGGTCAGCAAGACCTGAGGCAATCCCTGGGGTAGGGTCTGGTCAGGTAAGTTAAAGCTGCCTTCAGGGCACTTTCAATTTAGGCACTAATTTCCTCAAGACTAAGGATAAGAAACCAGAACTGCTAAAGTTTTAACTTCTTTTTTTTTTCTCTCTTATTTCCTTTGTTCTTATGAGTTCTGTATATTGAAAAGGGACTTAGAATAACTGGGAAAGTTCTTGGTAAAGATATGGACTAACTTTTTAGCAAGCCTAATTCATTCTTTGGGTTTCAGGCTTAACTGCACAGAATTTTTTCTTTTTTTTTTGTTTACTTATAACCCCTTGCATTCTAGGTTCCTTTTTACTATGAATTCTATAAACTTTGTCGCAGTGCCAGATCATATGCAGGGGAGTTGCTTTCTCGTTACAATCTTATTCCCAATTCACAACTGGTACCATGTTCGGTTCTTCCTGTATGTTCTTGAAACTCACTCATGCTTCTTTGGGCAGACTTGATTGCTAGCTGAAAAATCTGGAATATGTTTTTTTTTTTTTTCTCCCCTACACAGAAAATGTTCTGTTTTCATTAACTGTTAAAGTAGGACATTTATGGAAATACTACTTCTGTCATAAATGTATTAATATTATCTTCTCATCAATGAATAAAAAGGAAAAGAAGAACACTCCATAATTTTACTGTAGTTTGTCTTATACAACCATTAACAAGGCTAACTGAGACTTTTTTTTTTTTTTTAATTGTGATTTGGGTAAAGATTTACAGAGCAAATTCACTTTCCATCCAGCAGTTCACAAATACTTTGTCTCATGTCATTGACCACAATTTACCACAATGCAACAGCTCCCCTCCCACTTCCTCCCCATAGTTTCCTCTTCCCAGTGACCATCCCTCCATACTCTCCTGCGCCCTGAGCTGTCTCCCTGTGCATAAGCAGCCCTTCCTTCTCCCATGATTGTTCTCTCCGAAACTTTGTTTTGAATAGGAATTGGTGATCTTAATAAATTTGCTGGACCTCTATACTATATTTGATTTTCTTCGATCATTTTTTTGCTAGAAATTCTCCAACTTACTGTCTTTTATGACACAAAATTTTGTTGATTCTCTTCATAAGTCTCTAGTTTTTTTTTTTTCTTTTAGCCTCTGATGCCTTTTCTTTCTCAATATATTTCACACTTTTGTCCTTGCAGCACCATGCTTCTCACTCTGCAATAGAGTAACAGATTCTGAAGTGTTCAGAAAAAAACACTGCAGTGTTCAGGCAAAGCACACTATATTTCATTAAATGTTCTAGCCTTTTCTGCAGCATTGAGATCAATAACTACTGAGACCCAGACTCTCTGTTTTAAAGCAAATAACTTTAAAAACAAGAATCACATTTAACAAGGCAAAATACCCATCAAAGGAGAGGAATCAGGAATATGGATACTGCAACTGA
Source organism: Orycteropus afer afer (assembly GCF_000298275.1). Classification (NCBI taxonomy): domain Eukaryota; kingdom Metazoa; phylum Chordata; class Mammalia; order Tubulidentata; family Orycteropodidae; genus Orycteropus; species Orycteropus afer. The sequence continues at coordinate 4,656,050 of NW_006921621.1, forward strand.
AGCAGGGTGTCATGGATTGAATTATATCCCCTAAAAATATGTCTCAACTTAGCTGGGCCATGCTTCTCAGTGGTTTTGCAGTTATGCAATGATGCAATCATCCCCTGTAATGTCAACTGATGTGATTAGCCAAGCAGTTGTAAGAGGATTACGGTGGGATGTTGTTGCTAGATGTTGTCGAGTCAGCTCCAACTCATATTGACTCTGTATAACAGAAGCAATACCTCCTGAACCTGCACCATCCTCACAATCATCATTATGCTAGAGCCCCTCATTGCAGCCACTGTGTCAATCCATCTCATTGAGAATAGCCCCTTTTGTACTGATCCTCTATATTACCAAGCATGATATCCTTCTCCAGGGAATAGTCCCTTCTGACAACATTACCAAAGTTGTTGTTGTTGTTGTTATGTGCTGTCGAGTTGGACCCGACTCATAGTGATCCCTCCTTGGGTTTCTAAGGCAGTATCACTACGGAAGTAGATTGCCCCATCTTCCTTCCGAGGAGTGGCTGATGGGTTTGAACCACCAGCTTTCTGGTTAGCAGACAAGTGTCTTAGGCACTACGCTACCAAAGTAGGTGAGACAAAGTCTGGTCACTCTTGTTTCCAAGGAGCACTCTGGCTGCACTTCCTCTAGTACAGATTTATTTGTTCTTCTGACAGTTCATGGTATTTTCAGTATTCTTTGCCAATACCACAGTCCAAAGGCATCAACATTCCTTTGGAATTCCTTATTTATTGTCCAATATGCATGCACAAGTGTGCAATATGACATCTGACTTCTTGATTTTGTCTTCTTGAGGTGCTCTTTGAAATCTATTCAGCTCTTTTTTTTTTTTTTTTTAAATTGTTTCTTCCATTCACTTTACCTACTCTCTGTTCAAGAGCAAGTTTCAGAGTCTCTTCAGACATCCATTTTGGTCTTTTTTTCCTTTCCTGCCTTTTTAGTGATCTTTTGCTTTCTTCATGTATGATATTCTTGATTTCATCTCACAACTTGTCTTGGCTTCAGTCATTGGTGTTCAGTGCATCAAATCAATTTTTCAGATTTTCTCCAAATTCAGTTGGGATATAATCAAGGTCATATTTTGGCTCTCATGGAATTGATTTAATTTTCTTCAGCTTAAACTTGAAATTGCATATGAGCAATTGATGGTCTATTCCACAGTCAGCTCCTGGCCTTGTTTTGATTGATGCTATTGAGCTTCTCTATTGCCTCTTTCCACAGGAAACATTTGATTTGATTCCTATGTATTCCATCTGGTGAGGTCCACATGTATAACTAACTGCCATTCATGTTGTTGAAATAGGTATTTGCAATGAATAAATCATTAGTCTTGTAAAATTCTATCATGTGATCTCCAAAGTCATTTCTATCACCAAGGCCATATTTTCCAACTACCAATGATTCTTTTCTGTTTCCAACTTTTGCTGTCAGTTTGTTGTGCTGTGGTGGTATGCATGTTGCTGTGCTGGAAGCTATGCCATCAGTGTTTCAAATACCAGCAGGGTCACCCATAGTAGACAGGTTTCAGTGAAGCTTCCAGACTAAGACAGACTTGGAAAAAGGAACAGGCCATCCATTTCTCAAAGAATTGACTGGTGAAAACCTTATGAATAGCAAGGAAACACTGTCTGATATAGTACTGGAAAACTTATAAATAGCTCTGAAACACTGGCTGATATAGTGCCAGAAGATAACCTTTCAGATCAGAAGGCACTCAAAATATGACTGGGCAAGAGCTTTATCCTCAAAGAAGAGTTGACATTAATGACATGGCTGGAGCAAAGCTTTTGGGACCTCCATTTGCTAATGTGGGACAACGCAAACTGGGAAAAAACAGCTACAAATATCCGTTAATAATTGGAACATGGAATGTATGAAGTATGCAACTAGGAAAATTGGAAGTTGTCAAAAATGAAATGGAATGCATAAAGATCAATATCCTAGGCATTAGTGATCCAAAATGGACTGGTTTGGGCCATTTTGAATCAGACAATTATATGATCTACTATGCTGTGAATGACAAATTGAAGAGGAATGGTGTGGCATTCATCATCACAAGGAATATTTCAAGATCTATCCTGAAGTACAGTGCTGTCAGTGATAGGATAATATCTATGCATCTCCAAGAAAGACCAATTAATACTACTATTATTCAAATTTATGCACCAATCACCAAAGCCAAAGATGAGGAAATTGAAGATTTTACCAACTTCCGCAGTCTGAAATTGACCAAAGATGCAGTCAGGGTGTACTGATTATTACTGGTGATTGGAATGCAAAAGTTAGAAACAAAGAATAATCACTGGTAGTTGGAAAATACAGCCTTGGTGATAGAAATGATGCCAAATATAGCATGATAGAATTTTGCAAGACCAGTGACTTACTCATTGCAAATACATTTTTGCAACAACATAAACAGTGTCTATACACATGGACTTGTTAGATACATTACACAGGAATCAGATCAACTACATTTGTGGCACATGGAGATGGAGAAGCTCAATATTTTTAGGCCAGGAGCTGACTATGGAACAGACCATCAACTGCTCTATGCAAGATCAAGTTGAAGCTGAAAATTAAAACAAGTCCATGAGAGCCAAAAAATAACCTTGATTATATCCCACCTGAATTTAGAGAGCATCTAAACAATGGATTTGACACACCAATGACTGAAAACCAGACAAATAGTGAGATGACATCAAGAACATCATACGTGAAGAAAGCAAAGCATCATTAAAAAGACAGGAAAGGAAGAAAAGACCAAAATTGATGTCAGAAGAGACTCTGAAACTTGTAGCTACAGCCAATGGAAGAAATGACAAGATAAAAGAGCTGAATTTCAATGGACAGCTCAAGAAGACAAAGTCAATTATTATAATGAAATGTGCAAAGACCTGGAGTTAGAAAACCAAAAGGGAAGAACATCCTTGGCATTTCTCATGTTGAAAGAATTGAAGTAAAGTTGCAATATTGAAAGTTTTTATGGGCAAAATATTGAATGCTGCATGAAACATCAAAAGAAGATGGAAGGAATAGACAAAGTCACTGTATCAAAAAGAATTGGTCAAATAGTCACAGGGGACATCAAGCTCAATTGGCATAACATACTACACAAAAACTTTGTTCCACATCCTACTTTGGAAAGTAGCGACAAGAATCTTGAAAGCTTGCAACCAGCCATCTAGATGCAACAATGGGTCTCTCCTCATCTAGAGTAAAAAGAATGAAGAAAACCAAAGATATGTGGAAACAATTAGTGCAATCAACTGGTACACTGATCCTCAGCCTATATGACTATGAGACCAGAAGAACTAGATGGTGCCTAGCTATGCCTGTCAATCACTCGGGTGGGGATCTCTGTAGGAGGTCCTGGATAGAGTGGGAGAACAATGTGGAACAAAACTCAAAATCATTGAAAAAAAAAAAGTTTTTTATCAAACCAGTTTGCTGGTCTGATAGAGCCTGATGGAATCACTGAGGCTGTGGTCCCTAGTTGCCCTTCAAGTATGGAACTGAACTCACTCCTGTGGCTTCCAGCCAAACAAAAGATAGGCCTATGAGCTGAACATTTACATTAGGTAGATACACTCTTTGGAGAGATCAATCATGGGAGAATAGAAGAGCTGTGTATGCTCAGGGAGACAGCTTGGGCAGCAGGAGTGCATGGGAGGGAAGGACACAGGGAAGAGGTACCTATGGGGAGGAAGTGGGAGTACTGCATTGTGGTAAATTGTAGTCAATGTCATGAGGCAAAGTGTATGTAGACTGTGGTATGGAAAGTGAATTTGCTCTGTAAACTTTCACCCAAATCACGGTAAAAATTTAAAAATAATTGGTCAATGTTTTTCCATTTCAGGAGGTGACATATGATCAAGAACCAATGGTAGTGAAGGAAGAAGCCAAAGCTGCACTGAAGGAATTGGCAAAAAACAAGCCTCCAGAAATTAATGGAATACCCACTAGATGTTTTAACAAACAGATGCCATGCTGGAGGCACTTACTCATCTATGCCAAGAAAATTGGAAGATAGCTACCTGACCAACAGACTGGAGATCCATATTTGTACTCATTTCAAAGAAAGATGATCCCACAGAATGTAGAAGTTATCAAAAAATACCATTAATATTACACACAAAATCTTGCTGAAGATAATTAAAAAAATGGTTGCAGCAGTATATTGACAACAACTGCCAGAAATGCAAGTTGGATTCAGAAGAGGATGTGGAATGAGGGATATCATGAGGGATGTCAAATGGAGCTTGACTGAGAGCAAAGAATACCAGAAAGATGTTTACTTGTGCTTTATTGACTATGCAAAAGCATTTGACTGTGTGAATCATAACTAATTATGGATAACATTGAGAAGAATGGGAATTCCAGAACACTTAATTGTGCTCATGAGGAACCTGTACATAGACCAGGAGGCTGTCATTTGAACAGAACAAGGGGATATTGAATGGTTTAAAATCAGGAAGGGAGAATCTTAGGGTTGTATCCTTTCACCATAGTTATTCATTGTGTGCTGAGCAAATAATCCGAGAAGCTGGAATATATGAAGAACATTGGATCAGGATTGGAGGAAGACTCATTAACAAAGTACAATATACAGATGATACATCTTTTCTTGCTGAAAGTGAAGATGACTTGAAGCACCTACTTGAGGATTAAAACTACAGTTTGCAGTATGTTTTACATCTCAACATAAAATGAAAGTCCTCACAACTGGACCAATAAACAGCATCTCATGATAAATGGAGAAAAGGTTGAAGTTGTCAAAGATTTCCTATTATCTGGTTCCACAATCAACACCAAGGAAAGCAGCAGTCAAGAAATCAGATGTCATATTGCACTGGGCAAATCTGCTGCAAAAGATCTTTTTCAAGTGCTGAAGAGCAAAGATGTCTCTTTGAATACTAAGGTGCACCTAACCTAAGCCAGGGTATTTTCAATTGCCTCGTACACGTGTGAATGCTGGTCAATGAATAAAGAAGACAGAAGAAGAATTGATGCTTTTGAGTTGTGGTGTTGGTGAAGGATACTGAAAGTACTATGGACTGCCAGAAGAGTTAACATATCTGTCCTGGAAGAAGTGCAGCTGGAATGCTAAGCAAGATGGCCAGACTTCATCTCACCTACTTTAGTCATGTTGTCAGATGGGACCATTCCCTGGAGAAGGATATTGTGCTTGGTAAAGTGGAGGGTCAGTAAAAAATGGGAAAGCCCTCAACTAGATGGATTGACACAATGGCTGCAGCAATGGGCTCAGGCATAGCAAGGATTGTGAGGGTGGCGCAGGACTGTTCCATTCTGTTGTACATAGGCTCACTATGAGTCAGAGCCAACTCAACAGCATCTAACAGCAACCTAATAAGGGAGGGATGTTGTTGTTGTTGTTGTTATGTGCCGTCGAGTCGGGCCCGACTCATAGCGACCCCTCCTTGGGTTTCCGAGGCAGTATCACTACGGAAGTAGGATTGCCCAACCTTCCTTCCGAGGAGTGGCTGAAGGGAGGGATGCAACACCCTGCAACACCCTTAGTCAACTTATAGGGTGTGGCCTGCATCCCCTTTTATCTCTTGTAAGATAAAAGGGGATGCAGGCCACACCCTATAAGAGAGAAGAGAATATATGGAGAGGGAAATACTACCACCAAGAAAGAAGAGCCAGGAGTGGAGCACAACCTATGGACCCAGGGTTGCTGCACTGAGAAGTTCCTAGACCCATGGATGCCCAAGACACATGGAGATCTCCAAAAAACACCAGGACCACAGATGTTGAGAAGAGACAAAGACTTTCTTCCTAAACTGTGAGCCAACAGACAGAGGGAAAATTTCCCTAGAGCTAGTGCCCTGTTTTCAAACTTCTAGCTTTCTAAACTGTGAGAGAATAAACTTCTGTTTGTTAAAGTCATCCACTGGTGGTATTCTTGTTATAACAACACTAGATAGCTAAGACAGAAGACGTATTTCTTGGGGAATAGCAGGTGCAATTACTGCAGTTAGTAAGTTGTGATATCTTCTATCTCTCTTTTGCAAAGCATGTGAAGTTAAATTTGCCATGGTGAGGTGTGTACATATTATTCTGTTACTCCTTTTTTTTTTTTTCCACTTGCTTCATACACATGTGAATGCTAGGTGCACCTATGAATGGTTAGGTGCACCTTAGTCTTCAAAGAGACATCTTTCCTCTTCAGCACTTGCAAAAGGTCTTTTGCAGCAGATTTGCCCAGTGCAGTACAACATCTGATTTCTTGACTGCTTCTTTCCTTGGTGTTGCTTGCACAACCAGATAATATAAAATCTTTGACAGTTTCATTCTTTTCTTCTTTTATCAAGATGCTGTTTATTGGTCAAGTTGTGAAGATTTTCATTTAGGTTCTGTTACTCTTCTAGAGTGGTCCCTTCCATGCTCATCATTTCACCTGCTATCTCTATGCATATGTGTATGTATGCATCGAAGCTGCTAGAGTTACTATTAGTATCATTAACATTAATATTAATAATATTAGTATTAGTTGTGCCTTCCTCATAGAATATGGTAGGTCGTGAGCCCACAGAAGCATGCAGGAAAAACTCATGGCTAACTACTTCTTGTTACACAAATTTATTCCATTAATTCAACAATTTTTCTTTAAACCCTTACCATCATAAGCAGACATTACTAGTGATACTAATGTTACTGTTGTTGATGTGTGCTGTTGAGTTAGTTTTGACTCATAATGACCCCATGTCACTATGAGTGAACTGCCTCATCAGGGCTGTTTTCTTGGCTGTAGTCTTTACTGAAGCAGATCCCCAAGACTTTCTCTTGTGCAGCTGCTGCATGAGTGTCAACTGCCAATTTTTTGATTAGTAGCCAAGCACCTAACCTTTGTGTCACCAGGGCTCCTTACTAAAGATTAGCAGAGCAAACTAAACAAACACACAAACAAAATCCTGTCTTAACAGAGCTTATCATCTTATAGAAAGTGATGAATTCATTTTGTTAAAAGAATTTATTAAGCATTAATTATTATTAAGTGTTGTGCAGAATCCTGCAAGCATAAAGATAAAGACATTATGTTTCTGATTTTTAAGGGACATAAATCAAGGGTTAGTACAGGAACAGAAAGGCATAAACACAGAAAAAGATCATTATAATACAGTAGACACATGCAATAGACTCATGCAGAGAGAAATATTATTAGAGAATAGCATTTTTTTCCACTAAACTAAGTCCAAAAAGATAATTTTTGCCCTAAGGCTTTTATTATTTGTGATATTTAAATGTTGCTACCATTAATTTATTCTATGGGACTGCTAACTTTTTGCCTGAGTGCTATACACAGGTAACATGCTTGGCTGCTAACTAAGAGATCAGTGGTTTGAGTCCACTCAGCGGTATCTCAGAGGAAAGACCTGGTGGTTTACTTCCAAAAAACTATCCATTGAAAACCCTATGGAGCACTGTTCTGGTCTGACATAGGTGGCATTGCTATGAGTCAGAATTTACCCAATACCAACTTACTTTATGCAAGAGGTAGCACTGTAAGCCATTCCTGAATACAGTTATTATTTTAATTGAGGGTGATAGTTAGGGAGAGTGAATGTTGTAGGCTGTAAGACCGCCATAAGCAAATCATAAAACATGTGATTAAGGTGGGGATAGCCTATGGAGTGGCTACAAAGCTAAGCAGAAGAATTTGTAGTTAATACACTATCCATTTTTCTATAT
>NW_006921621.1:4664316-4670372 GCF_000298275.1 Orycteropus afer afer
ATCGGGCAGTGTTTCGTTCTGCTGTGCATGGGGTCGCTATGAGTCGGAAACGACTCGACGGCACTTAACAACAACAACAACAACTTTCGTTAAGTGTTAAATATATTGCAGTTGTTGTGCTGTGTTCTTAATATATGCTAAAGAAGAAAAACAAGAAAGATAGACCATGTTCTCAAGTTTATTTAGTTCAATTAGAATCAGGTAAGAAATACAACATATACTCATAACTGGTATAGCATGAAAATATACTAAGAAGGAAATCTAGATATGTCTGGAGGAGTCAGGGAAAACTTCACAGAAGTCACTTTGAAGTAAATGTTGAAGTAGAGGTAAGACATTTCTAGCAGGACAGTAGGTTGAGACATTGCAGGCAGAAGAAGCAACAAAAACAAAAAGGCATAACAGAAAATTGCTTCCTGTGGGAAACTAGGGATCTCTGGTGGCATAGTGCCTAGGGCATTTGACTGCTAACCAGAAAGCTGATGATTCAAACCCACCAGCCATTCCTCAGAAGGAAGACTGGGCAATCTACTTCCATATAAATCCTACTTCAGAAACCCAAGGAGGTGTTGCTATGAGTCGGATCTGACTCGATGGCAGTGAGTTTAGTTTTTGGTTTGGTATGGGAAACTATGAATCATTCTAAACTGATACAAATTAAAATGTGCTTCTTGGAAGGGGAAAGGGGCTAGTGATGGTGGAGGATGGGAGGGACAGGGACCGTTTGAACTTTATTGTCCAGCTTTGGCACATTTGATCACATTTGTATTAAGAGGCCTGCAGATCTTGGGCAATTGAATTCAAATAAGATTGAAAGTAAAAATAGGTCTTAGGATACGAAAGGGGAGGAAAAAATATTTAGGTTTTGGAAATGCTAATTTGAAGCTGCTTGGAACATTCCAGTTATGATCTCAACTGGAAAGAATGTTAGATATTCAATGTAGAATTGTAGGAGCTGTTATATTTAGAGATACTGATTGTAGAGCTTACTGAAGACTTTTTTTGTCATGGATGAAACTGAATTGATGAAGGCAGATTTATGTATGTGTATGTGTATGCATGCCTAATTTATCACTTATCTTTACTAAATATATTGTCATTCCAGTTGAATATCTCTTTGAGCAATTTATTCTGTTTGGTGACAGCTTTCATTAATAATGTTTCTCTTTATGTCTAATATACAAAAACAAAAACAAAAACAAAACAAAAAAACCCACAACAAAAACCAGTAATAAAAAAACCACGGCCATTAAGTCAATTCCAACTCATAGCCACGCTGTAGGAAAAAGTAGAATTTCTCACTAGAGTTTCCAAGGCTGTAAATCTTTACAGAAGCAGACTGCCTCATTTTTCTGCCAAAGGAATGAATAAAAGAGTGGCTGGTGGGTTTGATTTGCCGACCTTTTGATTAGCAGTCAAATGCCTTAACCACTATGCCACTACTAATAATTGTGCATTTTGATTTAGGGAGAAGAGTCAGAGAAAAAGATAAAGGTAGATTGGAAAGGGAAACAAGTGTTTATGTTCTCTGCTCCTATTATAAATTCAAGATGAACAAGAAAACCAGTAACAAGAAGAGATTCAGCCACAGATTTTGAAGACCCACATTTTCCAAAGAAAAAACTAACAATAGGTCCTTATGAATTTCTATGTGTGAATATTTTTCAAAGTATTTACTGATATTTAAATGAAAATATAGAAATTCTGTCAGAAGGAAGATTGGGCAATCTACTTCTGTAGAGATAATGATCTCAGAAACCTAAGGAGGTGTCGCTGTGAATTGGATCTGACTCCACTGGCAGTGAGTTTGGTTATGGTTTTTGGATACAAATTCTAATTAGCTCATTTTATAACAACTCAAACCAAACCAAACTCACTGCCATCCAGTTGGTTCGACTCATAGAGACCCCTCTGGGTCTCCAAGGAGGTATCTGTAAAGAAGTAGATCGCCCAGTCAGTTTTCGGAGGAGTGGCTGGTGGGTTTGAACCACCAGCTTTCTGGTTATCAGTCAAATGCCTTAGGCACTACACCACCAAAGCTCCTTTATAAAGACTAGTTGACCTTTTAAAAATATATATTTCCAACAAGAATTTTCATCCAAATTCAAAAGAAAAGGGACTTTATGAAATTTCAAAATGATTGGATTTCATAGAGAAATTTCAAAAATAGGCAAAAGTTGTGTGACATGGTATACAAAAATAATTCATGCCAGTATATACAAGGAAAAAAAATAATGATTTATTTTCTGCTAATGCAAAGTTGAAGATAATGAAATGTTTTTAATGTCCATGTGTTTAAATTGCAAAAAGAACTGAGACTTGTTTCTATTTAAAATATAGAAAGATGTTTTTGGTTTTGGAGAGTGAATTATGCACTTAATTTTTTCAAAGTTTTATGAACAACATGAAACAACAAAGGTTATTATCTTAGTTATCTAAACAAACAAACAAACAAAAACCTAAACTCACTGCCATCAAGTTAATTCTAACTCATAGTGACCCCCAGTGGGTTCCAAGGTGGTAAATCTTTACAGAAGTAGATTGCCCATTCTTCCTTCTGTAGATTGACTGGTGGGTTTGAACCACCAACCTTCTGGTTAGCAGTCAAATGCCTTAGGCACTACTAGTGCTGCTGTAATAGAAGTATCACAAGTGGATGACTTTAAGAAACAGAAATTTATTCTTCCACATTTTAGGAGTCGAGAAGTCCAAATTCAGAGAGCCAGCCCTAGAGAAGGCCCTCTCTCTCTGTTGGCTCTAGGGGAAAGTCCTTGTCTGATTCAACGTCTGTGGAGCAAGCATTCCTTAGAGATCTCCATGTATCTTGGCATCAATCTTCCCCTCCATCTATGAGGTTTTCAGTGCTGTGATCCCAGGTCCAAGGGACAGGTCCTCCTCCTGGATCTTCTTTCTTTGTGGTAATGAGGTCCCTCGATCTCTGCTCCTTTGATTAATCTCTTCTATATCTTAACTCCTCGGAAGGAAGATGGGGCAATCTACTTCCGTAGCGATACTGCCTCGAAACCCAAGGAGGGGTCGCTATGAGTCGGGTCCGACTCGACAGCAAACAACAACAACAACAACAACATATCTTAACAGATACTGACTTAAGATACAATCTAATCAGGTAGTTTGTATCCTGTTTCATTAACATCAGAGAGATTAGGATTTGCAACACATAGATAATTACATTAGATCACAAAATGGAGGATAATTACATAGTACTGAGAATCATGGCCTAACCAAATTCCATATTTTTAGGAGACCTAACTCAATTCATAACAATCATTAATCCAATTAGGGAAAGGTCCTTGCATTGAGTATCTGTTGATTTTGCCAGTCAGCATCCATACAACCTTCTTCAGTAAAATTTTCCTTTGGAAAACTAGCCTTCATCTCACTCTCAAAAGTGTGATTAGATGAGAGTAACCTACATCCTGTCCAGAGATGTGTCCAGTTAGATTGATGCCATAATCTCTCTGATGTGGCTTTGATTATATAATCAAAACCCAGGAACCTTAAATGATGTACTCGGCTTCAGAATTTTTTCATGCCTAAGCACCTCATTCTACAGTTTTTCTCACAGGAGGTAGATCAAAACCAGATGGCTATCAAGACATTTTACAGGGTCTATTTCTTGCTTGGAAAAAAATAAGTTGAATCATAGGCCAGGAGAACACAGGGAGTGTCAAGGTGAACAGATCTTTATACTACTAGCTGGGTATTTTACCTCCTTGGCCTCTGCAGTGTTTACTAAAAGTGAACATGAGGTTTATACCAAGTTAGAAGGGTACTGTGATTCATTTCTGGGATATCAGAGGTTCTCTGCATTTAGACTATTAGTTGCTATGTTTGAATAGCTCTTCTGGGCAATGTATGTGGATCATAGGTAAGAGCAGAATGTGTAACAATGCTGGAAGGGGAAATGAACAACAGAGCTTTAGGAAACAAATCAGTGACTGTCTATCACTTGCCAGGTATCAAAGTGTCTATCACTTGCATCAAAGGTGCAAAGTCAGTGCCTGGCATGTACAATTGAAAATTATATCCAGGCCTGTCATTCTAGAACAGTGATTTTCATCCGTCCTTTCAGCCCAAACATCCCCTTACCATAATATGTTTTTTTTTTTTTTTAAATTTTTTTGGTCATCTGCCATTTTACTATCTTTGAATGAAAATCATAGATAATATAGTAAAACCTGTGAAATACAGAACCTGTGTCAACAGGAAACATGTTAGAGAAGGAAAACTCAAATATTTTCTACTAAAAGGAGAGATAGAAAAATGATAAGACTGTACCCTGTCAAAAGCAGAAAGCTTGCAAGACCAAGAAAAACAAGGTAATCTTGTCCAGTCCTTGGCTATCACAAACTTCACTGTATAACCTAACTCTAAAAAATCAATATAATTCTGTAACTTTAACATACAGGATAGTTAAATAAAAGCAATTCATATGTTTTTCAGTATGTAAAGGCTCAGGCTCTATGTGACTATGAGACCGGAAGAACTAGATGGTGCCCGGCTACCACTGTCAACCACTTGGAAGGGGATCTATGTAGGAGATCCTGAATAGAGAGGAATGTGGACAAAACTCAAAATCATTTGGAGAAAAACAAAAAAAAGTGTGGGGGGGAGGGGACCAGTTTTGCTGGTCCAATAGAGCCTGGTGGAATCACTGAGACTATGGCCCCTAGCTGCCCATCAGGTCTGGAATTGAATCCATACCTGTGGCTTCCAGCCAAGCAAAAGACAGGCATATGAGTTGAACATTTACCTCAAGTAGATACACTCCTTGGAGAGAACAATCATGGGAGAAAGAAGGGCTGCTTATGCACAGGGAGGCAGCTCAGGGGTCAGGAGTGCATGGAGGGATGGGTACAGGGAAGAGGTAACTATGGGGAGGAAGTGGGAGGGGAGCTGTTGCATTGTGGTAAATGGTGGTCAATGTCATGAGACAAAGTGTATGTGAACTGCTGTATGGAAAGTGAATTTGCTCTGTAAATAGTCACCCAAATCACAAATAAATAAATAAATAAATAAAAAATACCCCCCCCCCCCAAAAAAAAAAGCTCAGGCTCAACTATACTAGATGACTCAGTGAGACGTCCAGATGCCTACAGCTGTACATGGAATCACGACTGCAGAAGTTACAAATAGAGAGGTAATGGGGTGATTTATTGGTAACTCAAATATCAGCAGAGTATTGCCAATGGTGATGTGATTTTTCAAGACAGTGAATAAACACTGGAAAATTTCAAATCAAACAAAGTTCAATCTTCCCTGAATTTTTATTCTTGGCCATTGGCAACTCTAAATAACTCCACATAGTGTGGTCCATTTAAGACTAAAATGACTTGCTAAGGGCAAGGTTAAGTTTGGAGGTGAAAGATCAATTTTTGGAGTAGAAAATGAGGGACAAGGCTGTATATCAGGTTTGAGTTTCTGCCTTCAATACTACAGTTAAGTTTTCAGTACCAAGGCATTCATTCTATTTCAATTAATGGACCATCATTATTAAAAATGTAAACAATAGTTTTTATTTATATATATATATATATATATATATAAAATGATTTTTTAAACTGGTCCATTATGTATGATTGGTAAGAGATGTTACAGTTTGTTTTTGTGTGGGGACACATTGCATCTACCAACTAAAGTCCAGTATTACACATTAATCATTGTGACAATCCCAAAACACCCATCTCCATTAAGTGTATGATTACTCAAACCACAAGTCTCAACATACAATACTGTGACATGCTTTATAACTGTGTTATGCACAAGATCAAAAGCAAGTTCAGAATAGGGATTTTGCTTGTGCAGATTACAGTCATATAATTTATATTTATATATTCTCCCTTTTAAATTATTTGCATGTAAATACATAAATGCTTTCCCTAGAAAATATTTTTCATATTCTGAATTAAAAGAATTGATTAAGAAGTAAGTGATTAGACCAGGCGGGGCAAGATGGCGGACTAGGCAGAAGGTTTGCACAGACCCTCTTCAACAAAGAAAAGGGAAACCAATTAACACAGACACAGAAGATAATC
>NW_006921621.1:4678181-4710526 GCF_000298275.1 Orycteropus afer afer
AAAAAAAAAAAAAAGAAGTAAGTGGTTAGTATTTGGAGTCAAACTTGGCATTTCAAAGAAATTTTATTTTCATACCACAATGTCTCTTTTCCTTTCATATGTTCTATTATTTGGTGTAGAGCATGGAATGTGCTTGGATTCAAGCATGCAACTCCAGACATGGCTATTATTTTGGAACTGGGTTGTGCAGATCACTGTTGCTGCATGCATGGTGTGCCAGTATGATCAATAGACTGATGAGGCATGTGTGGTCTGCACTGCCCAGCCCCACCATTTTCAACCTAATTAGCAGCTGCTCAAAGATGAGAAACAGGTGCAGATCTAGGGCCAGACCAGGGAAGTCTGCCTGTAATTAACAAGGAAAAAAGGGTCAGATATTGGGAAGAATATCAAATCGGCCCACTGGGGTTAGCATGCTGGCCTCAAAGGCATAGTCACCTGAGATCTTAAGCATGCTAATGTAAATTATGCAAGCTTTCAAACAACGTGGCTGCATAATCAGTTGGCAGAGTGGAAAATGATTTTTTCTTTTTGCAATAAAGTAGGGATAAAAAGTATCTGCAAAACTTGTATTTCCCATCATGTGTGGATTTTGGTGAGGGGAATGTATAGAGGAAATAGTGAAATTTTAATGTGAGGCTGTCCTGAGTGGCTTACATTTTTAACCAATTGCAACTCTTTTAGAAATAGGTGAAGTTCTAAGAAATAATCAGTTTGTTTAGAGAATTATACACTAACAGATATTTGGAAGCAAACTCTTATGCACATTTGGTTATGCATAATCTATTGGTTTTGGCCACTGGCAACTTTTTGAATAACTCCAGTCAGTGTAGTCTGTTTGACAAGAACTTGCTCAGGGCCAGTGAAAGACCAAATTTTGGTGCAGACAATAAGGGATAAGACTTTATGCCAGGTTCTGATTTCTGTCTTTAATGGTTCAAAGTTTTAAACAAGGTTTCAGTAACGAGGCATTTCTATACCATCAATGAAGCTTAAATGTCAACATTAGACTGAGAAGGCTGTTCACTTAGGTACACTTTAGCATTTAATGTTTAGGTTCCCAGTAAACTGTTACCCCTTCAGTGCCAGATTTCCTAGGCTAAAAAGCAGGTCTAAATATTTTGAACAATTGGTGACAGTATTAGTCAACTTAGCCAAATTGATGTTATGGTAAAAACCAACCCTTAAGTCTCAGTTGCTTAGTCAACAAAAGTTCATTTTCATTCTTCATTCACACTGCATGTCTTGTGGGTTGGCTGTGCATCCATATTGACTTCATTATGGATCTTAGGTGGTAGGAACCTTCCTTTTCTGGGACATTGCCAGCCTTGAGCCAAAGAGGAAATGTCATGGCAGAAACTTGGCCTACATTCATTCCACTTACATACTATGTGATGTCCTATGATACCTGCTAATGGGGTGGGATGTATAATCTTGCCTTGAAGAGGAGTAGTGGATATTTGAATTGTAATATAATCTACTATAGTGACCTGTACTAAATCTATATACTTAAGTACAGTTTTAGAAAATTAATCTCTACCATGGGAGCTCTGGCGGTGTAGTGCCTAAGGCATTTGATTGCTAACCAGAAGGCTGATGGTTCAAACCCACCAGCTACTCCTTGGAAAGAAGACTGGGCAATCTACTTCCATACAGATACTGCCTTGGAAACCCAAGGAGGGATTGCTATGAGTTGGATTCAACTCGATGGCAGTGAGTTTGGTTTTAGTTTAGCATGGTGTGAATATACGTACCAGTTTGCCTAGGATAGTGTGAATGTTTGAAAATCACAATCAGATACAGTGAAACATGGAAGGGTTGGAACTCCACAGGAATGCCTTGTTTTCTGGATCTTGCAAGTTTTCTGCCTTTGACAGAATGCAGTCACCACTTTTCTATCAGTCTCTCTTTAGTAGAAAATACTTGAGCTTTCCTTCTCTGACAGGTTTCTACATTACACAGTTTACAGCTTTAGCATGTTTTAACAAAAAGTATATATATATATAACCAAAACCTATTGTCATTGACTTGATTCTGACTGATAGCAACCCCCATTGGGTTCCCAGGGCTGTAAATCTTATGGAAGAAGACTGCTTCACGTTTCTTCCATGGAGCTGTTATTTTTCAAATACCGACTATGTGCCAGGAACTTTATGGTTTTACTTTTTATCACCATAGCAACCCTGCAGGTGTGGTGTTATTATCCCCATTTTATAGATGAAGGAACTGTGGCTCAGATATTTTCAAGACTGACCAGATAAATAAGTGGCAATGCCAATATTCCAACCCGGCCTGAGATAATAGCATACTCTTCTCGGTACACTGCTCTGCCTTGAAAGATGTGGCAGGCCTTGAGGGCACATTATACCATGGGCTCTTAATGAAATCTGTTTCATCTTTCAGTTTCTGATTCTGAGATGACTGAGGTATGAGATGATGCCTGAGATGACTGGAGAGCATTAGTCAGTTACTCTGGGGCTAGATGCAGTATGCTTGAATAGAAACAGCACATGTCTCACAGTTTCAGAATTGAAATCAAGATGACTAAAGTCTTTCTTGAGTCTCTTTACTGCAGTACCTCTATTTCAGGATTTTTCAAAAGTGGCACTATTGACATTTTGGGCCTAGTAATCCTTTGAGTAGGAAGGAGTATCCTGTGCATTTTAGAATCTTTATAAATTCTCCTGGCCTCGACTCATTAGATGCCAAAGCCATCCCCTTGTATTGTTGTTAAATCATCATCCATTCTTTAAATAACCTTAATTGATCACCAATTATATGCTAGGCACTTTATTGGCTGGGGTTGGGAAGAGGTAGTAGGAAGACGAGAAAGACCAGCCAAGTTTTCCCTGGATGTGGTTTGTAATTCTTCATCCATAAAGAAATCAAGAAATATAGACAAAAGTTGGAGTCTAAGTTCTTTGCGTGGGCAAAAAAATATTGAAGAGATTTTAATGTCTATAAAGATAGCAAATATTTTTTTTTTTTAGAGAATTTGACATAGGAAAGAACAGAATGCTATTAGCTCTTCATTTTTTCATCCTCTCTTCCCAGAATCAACTCTGACCACCTTTATCCAGACACATCAGAGTCTAAAATATATCTGAATAAACTACCTGATCTCAAGGATTCAGGGATCCATGATTCTAAAGCTAGAAAGAACCTTAAACCCATTGTCATCAAGTCAGTTTCAACTCAATGACCCTATAGGACAGGGTAGAACTACCCCATTGGGATTCTAAGGCTGTAATCTTTGTGGAAGGAGACTGTTACATCTTTCTCCAATGAAGAGGTTGGTGGATTCAAACTACTGACCTTTTGGTTAGCAACCACTGTTTAACCACTGTGCCACCAAGTCTCCTTAGAAAGAGCATTAGTCTCGTCTAAACCTTAGGACTGAGATCTGCAAGGATATAATGGAAAAGTGAATCAGAAATGCTCTTGTTACTTTTAGGAAAATGATGAAGAAGATAAGAAGGATGAAATGGAGAGCAGGGAAGAATGTTGGAAGAAGAGGTATGGTACTTAAGGTTATATGTCAACTGGGCTAGGCCTGGTTGAGTAGCAGGGTATCTGGATGTAGTTATTCCCCATGGTGAGATTGGTAATTAACTCCATGGTGCAATCTACTGGAGCAGCTACGTAGCTGCTTTAGGGATGTGGGCTGCTTCCAGTATATAAGAAGCAACTTTGAGGAGAGTCTCCAGCTGATAGCATGCTTGAACCCAGCATGTAGCCGAGCTGTTGTTCAGAAGCCTGTCATGTTGCCCTCCTGATCTTGGGACTTTTAATGGATGTGAATTAATGGGCTGCTGAGTGGTTTGGTGATATCAGGACTGTGCCTTTTTATTTGTCAACCTTGGGTTTGTCAGCCTCAGCAGCTACCAGCTGCCTGAGTGAAGAGATGCCTCTAGCCTCAATGGGCCAGGAGCAAGAGGCAGAGCTGAAGCTCAAGGTCGAGGGACTTTCACCCAGCTCCTAGAGCCTCTCACTTGGAACTCACTTCTAACCTCCACAACTGTAAGAGAATAAATTTCTGTTTGTTAAAACCATTCTATTTGTGGTATATTCCTGTCAGAGTGGCACTAGTTAACAAAAACAAGAGGCAAAAATAAGACTTGAGGCTAAGAGTCAGTGTGATACAACAGGAAGATTAGTAGGTTTGGAGTTATAATGATTGAGTTCAAATTACCAGACTTCAGACTAATAGTGCTATCTCTCTAACCCTAGTTATGTCATCTCTAGAATGGTATGAATAATCATTGCCTTCAACATGAGTTATAATAAGAATTAAATAAAATAACACATCATATTCAATCTTAATTACTCATTTTAACAGTTAAATCAGTGTTTACACTTAATATACTATTCTCTTTACCTTCCAACTTGATGATGTCTTAAAATGGAGTAAATTCTTCACATTAATGTAGTTCTTTCATAGAAAGAATTAACACATATGTGTCTCTGAATCAGGTGGAGATTATAGAAAGTTGTCTGAAGTTGTCATTCATTAAAAGAATGAAACAAAAGGTCTTCAAATGAATAAGATCTTTGAAAAAAGAACTTAATTCATCTCCTGACCTGTTGTAAGAAGTGCTCAGCAATTATAGCATGAAACAGTCAAGAATAAGTAGATGTAAATTTTGACAAATAGGAGCTTTTTTAAAATAGAAAACAGCTCATCGAAACTAAAAAATCATCAAAGACTATAGAATTCCTGCCATGATGAGCTTTAAGACCACATATAATAATAATAATAATAATATATATATATTTTTACCAGTCATTAGGATAGCTGTCTGTTTCACATGTCTTTGAGGAAGAAGAGAGGGACTTTCTGTCCTAGGTATCTCCTCTCCCACCAATAAAATAGAATATACCAGTTACCATTAAGGTGATTTTTACTCATGGCAACTCCAACTGTTTCAGAGTAGAACTGTGCTCTACAGGATTTTTAATGTCAGTATTAAGTCTTTCTTCTGAGGCATCTCTGGCTGTATTTGAACCACCAACCTTAGGGTTAGTAACCAAATGGTTGATCATTTACAACATCCTGGAACTTCACCTCTTTCACCATATCCCTTTTATATCTGCTCCATTACTTTGAATCTCAAATGTGTCAAAAAGGAATGATTAAAAAATATCTTCCTTCACTTCTACAGAGTGAGAGTTATAAAGCTGGTATTTCTTTAGATGTGTGGCTGTGCAGGGCTTTGTGGACATGTGATTGAAACTATGGTTGAAACTATAAATGACTAACTACAAAAACACAGTAGGAAAAATGCTGCTAATGTTGCTGTTGTTACGTGCTGTGGAGTCAGACCTGACTCATAGCGACCCCTACTTGGGTTTCTGAGGCGATATCACCATGAAGGTAGATTACTCAACCTTCCTTCCGAGGAGTGGCTGGTGGGATTGAACTGCCAGCCTTCTGGTTAGTAGTCAAGTATGCTACCAGAGCTCCCTGCTGCTAATGTTAAGACAGAACAAAAAACAAAGCCCTTACTGTCAGGTCAATTCTGACTCATTACTCAGGTAAGGAGGGTGGGAGAAAGCCCCCAGAGGGCAGGAAGCAAATCTATAGGACAGGGTTGAATTACTCCATAGGGATTCCAAGGTTACATAATCTTTACAAAAGAAAACTGCCACGTTTTTCTCCTGTGGAGCATTTGGTGAGTACAAACCACTGACATTTTTTGGTTAGTAGCCAAGCATTTAACCACTGCACCACCAGGGGAAACACTTCTTTGGTAATATGCTTTATTTTGCAATTTTCTTTTCTTTTTCTTTTATTGTGATATGGGTTAAATTTTATAAACAAATTGGTTTTCCATTTGATGATTCATACACATTTTATTTTGTGACATTCATTGCAATCCTCACAATGTAACAGCATGCTTCCTACTTCCTCCCTATGTTTACCATTTCCTTTGCCCTTCTTTCCTATCCCTTCCTGTCTTTTTAGATTTTCCCCTGCCAAATGCTGCCCTTTTGGCATCCTATGGTTTATTATGCTAATAAATGCATGCTTTTTTAAGTATGTAATTCAATGATATTAATTGCATTCACCATGTGGTACAACTATCACCACTATCTATTTTCAAAACATTTTCATTACCTGAAATAGAAATCCCTTAAGTAATAACTCCCCATTCTCCAGTTCCCTGTACAGCCCTTGGTAAACACTATTACAATTTTTGTCTCTATGTATTTGCCTATTCTACATATTTTATATAAATGGGACCACACAGTATTGTCTTTTTGTATCTGACTTATTTCACTTGATATAATGTTTTCAAGGTTCATCCATGTCACACCACACATCAGAACATCATTTCTCTTTATAGCTGAATATTATTCAATTGCATGTATGTACTACATTGTTTACCCATTCATCTGTTGATGGACATGTGTTATTTCTACCTTCTGGTTATTGCAAATAATATTGCATTGAGCAATGATGTATCTCTTTGAGTCTCTGTTTTCAAGTACTTTAGGTATACAGCAAGTCTTAGAGTTATGAATGTCTGATTTATGGACAACTCCTATTTGTCCTTTAACTTTATATAAATTTGCTTCACTTTGAAACAAATTAACCAACTTCTCCAAACCCCAAAACTCATTGCCACTGAGTCTATTCCAACTCAGGGTGACTCTATAGGACAGAATAGAACTGCCCCATAAATTTTCCAAGGCTGTCAATCTTTACATAAGTAGATGCTGACTGCCTCATATTTTTCTCCTGCACAGCAGCTCGTGGGTTCAACCTGCTAACCTTTTGGTTAGCAGCCCAATGCCTTAACCACAGGGCCACCAGAGAGCTCCTTAAACCAATCCCTAATAACAACAAATTCGTCATCACATTCACTTTCACTTGGGGCCCGTGCAGTTTTTTAAACCATTGAAAAGGCATTGAGCCTTTTCTTGCACTAAAGTAAAGCCAAATAAGAATCTTAAGCGCCTGTTCTGACTTACCTACACATTCTTAAATACAGTTCAGATCAGATCTTGTTCATAGGCTGAGGACTGCCTGCATGTCAGTTGCTGTCCAGTCCAATGCTACTCATGGTGACCCCATGTATGTTGGAGTAGAATTATGTTCCATAAAGTTTCAAATAGCTAATTTTGGAGAAGTCAATCACCAGGCTTTTCTTCAGAGTCTTGAATCTCCAATCTTTCAGTCAGCAGTGGAGCTTGACTTGAATTTCCAATCTTTCAGTTAACAGTGGAGTTCATTAATTTTACCACACAGGGACTCTTTTGGTATGTACCAAGGAGTAAATTGGTTTTAATGAAAAGTCCAACTCTCTATTCACCTGATAAGTTGTTTTCCAAACTTTGACAGAACTTCAGGAGCTCTGGTGGTGTAGTACCTAAGGCATTTGACTGTTAACTAGAAGGCTGGTGGTTCAAACCCACCAGCCACTCCATGGAAGGAAGACTGGGCAATCTAGTTCCATAAAGATTTACTACCTCAGAAACCCAAAAGGGATTTCTATGAGGCAGAATGGACTCGATGGCAGTGATTTTTATTTTTATTTTTAGTTTTGACAGAATTTCAGTTTCTTAAAATGTACTATGAATTTCAAATATGATAAAATTTGTTACCATACCAAAACCAAACTCACTGTTGTTGAGTTAGATCTGACTCATAGAGACCTCTCCTTGGGTTTCACTACAGAAACAGATTGTTCAACCTTCCTTCTGAGCAGTGGCTGGTGAGTTTGAACCACCAGCCTTATTGTTAGCAGTCAAATGCCTTAGGCACTAAACCATGAAACCTTCCACAAATCAGATTATTATTACTTCATAATTTTGCCTTTTTCTCCCTCCCCACCAAAGAAACAGATATCTTTGGATTATAATTGGTTTTTGGCTTTTCTAACTGATAATCATACATATGAGAAGTGATTCACCATTCATCTCTCTGGCGTATTTCATAGTCCATGAAACTACTCATTTTGTATATTGAAAAAAATAGTAGTTGACAAAGAATTTAGAGAAGATAATCTTAGCAATGTAATTCTCTCTCTCTCTGTATACATATATATACATATACACACATATATACATACTAACATATATACATGCATACATGTACACATACATATATATACAAATAAATGCAAAAATACACATGTATACATATATACATATATATACACACATACACCCATAAACACTAGCTAGAGAACACAAAGCAAAATATTATAATGAAATGTACAAACACCTGGAGTTAAAAAACCAAAAGGGAAAAAAACATTTGGCATTTCTCAAATTGAAAGAACTGAAGAAAAAATTCAAGCCTCAAGTTGCAGTATTGAAGGATTCTATGAGCAAAATATTAAGCAATGCAGGAAGCATCAAAAGAAGAGTCATTTTACCAAAAAAGAGTCAGTCAGTGTACAATTATTTCAGGAGGCAGTATATGAAGGAAGAAATCCAAGCTGCACTGAAGGAATTGGCAGAAAACAGGGCTCTAGGAATACCCATTGAGATGTTTCCACAAATGGATGCAGCACTGAAGGCATTTACTTGTTTGTAATGTGGAAGACAGCTACCTGACAAGTGACTGGAAGAGATCCATATTTCTACCCATTCCAAAGAAAGGTGATCCAACAGACTGTGGAAATTATAGAGCAATATCATTAATATCACACACAAGTAAAATTTTGCTGAAGATAATTAAAAAACAGTTGCAGCAGTATATTGCAGGGAACTTCCAGAAATGCAAGCTGGATTCAGAAGAGGACATGGAACCAAGGATATCATTGCTGACATCAGATGGATCTTGGATGAAAGCAAAGAATACCAGAAAGATGTGTACCTATGTTTTACTGACTATGCAAAGGCATTTGACTGTGTGGGTTATAAAAAAAAAATTATAGATAACATTGAGAAGAATGGGAATTCTAGAGCATTTGTGCTCACGAGTAATCTGTACATAGACGAGAGGCAGTCATTCGAACAGAACAAGTGTACACTGCATAGTTTAAAATCAGGAAGGGTGAGTGTCAGGACTGTGTTCTTACATCACAGTTATTCAATCTGGATGCTGAACAAATAGTCCAAGAAGCTGAACTATGTAAAGAACAACACAGCATCAGGATTGGAGAAGAATCACTAATAGCCTAAAATATGCAGATGACAAAACCTTGATTGCTGAAAGTAAAGATGACTTGCAACAGTTACTGATGGAGATCAAATACTACAGTCTTCAGTATGAATTACACTTCAACATAAAGAAAACAAAAATCCTCACAACTGTACCGGTAAGCAACATCATGATAAAGGGAGAAAAGATTAAAGTTGTCAGGGATTTCATTTTACTTGGATACACAATCGATACTCATGGAAGCATCAGTCAAGAAATCAGATGTCATATTGCACTGGGCAAATTTGCTGCAAGGACCTTTAAAGAGCAAATATGTCACACTGAAGACTAAAGGGTACCTGAACAAGTCATGTTATTTTCAATTGCCTCATAAGCATGTGAAAGCTGGACAATGAATAAGAAAGACCGAGGATGAATTGATGCCTTTGAATTGTGGTGTTGGTGAAGAATACTGAAAATACCATGGTCAGCCAGAAAAAGGAATAAATCTGTCCTGGAAAAAGTGCAGGTGGAATGATCCTTAGAAGAGAGAATGGACAGATTTCATCTCACCTACTTCGGGCTTGTCATCAGAAGGCATCTTCCCTGGAGAAGGATATCACGCTTGGTAAAGTAGAAGGTCAGTGGAAGAGTGGAAGATCCTCAACAACATAGACTGACACAGTGGCTGCAATGATGAGCTCAAGTATAGCAAGGATTGCGAGGCCAGTGCAGGATTGGGCAGTGTTTCTTCTGTTGTACATATGGTCGCTATGAGTTGGAGCTAACTTGATGGCATCTGACAGTAAGAATTATAAGCAGTAAAACCAATTGTGGTTCAGCTGACTTTGATTCATGGTGACCTCATGTGTGTGAGAATAGAACTGTCTTCCATTGGCTGATCTTTCAGAAGTAGTTTTTCAGTGGATCTCAGGCACATTTGAGTGGACTCTAACCTCTATTTTGTTGGTTATGAGCGGAGTGCATTAACTGTTTGCACCACTGAAGGACTCTTTATGCCCCTTTCAGTGCTTGAAAACCATATGGATTGTAGGAACCAAGCTGGCCTCATGGTGTTTTGCAGATCAGGAGAAAGCAGTGCCTGGACCAATCCCAAAGATTCCAATTTTATGGCATATATATTTTTAGTCTTCTCTCAATTCTTCCATATAGTATTTACTATGTGGTACAGAGGGCATGTTTGGATTATCCAATATGCAAAGTAAAAATGGGCTTATTTGTGAGTACTTATTAATTTCTAGTGAACAATTTCACATGGGTTCACACATTCAGTATAGATTAGTAAGTAAGCACAAGTAAGCCCAAGATTACCTTGCTTACTGGGCACTCTGTCTTTGTTAGGGACTGTAAATTTGAAAAGAGGCTTTTATTCTGTAGGAAGGTGTTGTGGAGTTGGGAGACAGATGCCAGCTGTATACAGAAGCAGAATCTATGATGTGGTAAAAAACATGAAATTATTCACTACAGATTAGTAAGTAAACACAAGTAACCTGTGCTTACCTTGTTTACTGGATGTCATGGGATGAGTCATGTCCCCCACATTGAATTGTGTCATCTTGGCTGGGCCACGATTCTCAGAGTTTTGGCAGTTACGTAATGATGTAATGTGGCAGTTATATAATTATGTAGTCACTACACCCTGTTATGATTTGGTGTGATCAGCCAATCAGTTGTAGGGGAATAGAGTGGGATGGAACACTCTTACTCAGCTTACAGACCTGATCTGATGTAAAGGAGTTCCCCTGACCTATATCACCTTCTATCTTACAAGAGATAAAAGGAGAGAGAAGTGATCAGAAAGAGGGACCTCCATATCACCAAGAAAGAAGAATAAGAGTAGAACATATTCTCTGAACCCAAAGTCATTGTGCTGAGAACCTCCTAGACCAAGGAGAAGACTGAAGCCAAGACAAATAGAGGACTCCAAGGAATTCCAGGCCCACAGATGTTGAAAGGAGACAGGGACCTTCATCCAGAGCCAACAGAGAGAGGAAACCTTACCCTAGAGCTGGTACCTGCCTTTGGACTTCTAGCTTTCTAAACTGTGAGAGAATAAATTTCAGTTTCTGGAAGCCATCCTTGAGGTATTTCTGTCATAGCAGCACTAGATAACTAAGTGTTGGATAATCTAACACTGACAGAGGGAAACTAGATTCTGCAAAATATTTACAAAGGCAAACAAAATTCTCTGCTTTGAAGATCAAGATTGACCTATCTGTTCAGAAATCAGGACAGGGAGATTTGGGGTAGGTGGGAGAAAAATAAATTGGGTTCCTAGTAGAGGGATATAAAGTGACAAAAGTATAGATTGAATGACAGAGAGAAGAGAGAGATTTTGAAGCAATTAATGAGTTGGGTCTGAAAAAAATAAACAAAAGAAAAGTCATTATGCAAAATTAGAGCCATTTAGCTTTAGGGGAGGAATGTTAGATTCCTGATTATAACAAATAAGACAGGGAGAGAGGACAGAGTTCTGTTTGAGTGCCCTCCAATTCTGCTAATAGGCTCTGTATGGTACCTACATACCTTCACTTCTCACTGTATACCTTTTTCTTACTGAATTTCATTGCAAAATTTATTTCTGTTAAGATTAGAAGCAAATTGGTAGAACTTGGATCTCTTACCTTGCTTTTTCATCATTAGCTAATGATACTAATTAGGTTTTAAATAGGAATGCCCTGAGATGCTCTCATTTTAGTTGGAGACCAAGGCCTGTGGAAACTTCTGTACCATATTTGATTACATTACTTTGCCTGTAGGAAAAGCTCAGTGAATATTGGTTGATTGAGGGATTGATCCTGCTGAACCTGAAGTAACGTCCCATATATGATGAAGGCTGCTGTTTTAAGTTTAAATTTCCTGTTATGATACCTATTTTTCTTCAAGTACAGAGTTTTTTTTTTTTTTTAACTACAAGCTATTCAAGTTGAGTAGTTGGGAAGTCAAGGAAATATGCCATTAACAGATTAAAAGACTCATGCCTAGATAGTTCAGTGTTTTATTTAAGGTCATATGGTAAGTAAATTTAAGCTGAGACTCTGGGTTCTAGAGAATCTTAAATTGCCCAACTACTGCCAGTTTCTTAGTCTTATATCCAACAAATGCAAGGATAAAGTATATCCCCTATGGGACAGAAATGGTTCCACAAGTGCCCTACTTCACACTGTGTATTATTAACATTAGGGGGAAAAAAAATCAACATGTCAATATCTTATAAATTAGAAGTAAATAGAAGAGGAGCATCATTAGATATTTCAGTCAAGTTCAACAGCTGCCCTCAATCCTTTTTGTAAAATGCAGTGCCTCAAAATAGACAGGATAAGATTTATAAAAATAGATTTGTCTGTCACTTCTAATTTTACATTTTGCAAACAAGTTGTGCTTCAATGAAAATTTGCAGATAGATTGAGCATCTGGCAATATAAAGATTGTCATGATTTCCATGGTTTGGAGTCAGACTACAAAGGATAATTGGTAAGGATAATTTTTTGTTTGAATAGCCTAAATGATTTTAGCTCACTAACCTGATGACAGATGGTGAGTATAGTTATTATCAACTCATTTTTATGAGAGGAAGTGCATTGAAGAACCAAAACATTGAATCACTCACTGCTGAAGCAATATGCCATTGTGGAATGAGTTCCAGCTGTGGGCTGAAGCCCTGGCTTTGTCTTTAACTGGTTTTTGACTCCGGACACATCTATGCGTGTTTGGACTTTCATTTCTTCAGTTGTAATAAACAGAATATTTTAGACAAGTACTCAAAGTTTGGCCCATGGACCAGCATCATCACCATCACTTGGGAACTTGTATTTGAAAAAGATCCCAGGAGATTCTTATGTACATTGCAGTTCAAGAAGTCTTGAGTTTGAGGATCTTAAGGATTCCCTTCACTTACAAGAGCTGATGATTTTAGGCCTAAGGGTGGTGATGAACATCCTACAAGCCCTAGTAGAGTGCCTGGAAGGTAATGCACTTTAAATAAATAAACAAACGAAAAGAAAAAGTTATCCTCATCCAGACAATCTTCAAAGACAATCTTCTGGACCAAAATGACTTTGAAAACTCAGAAGACTCCTTCTTTAAATCATGTTGTTGCTGTTAGGTGCCCTCAAGTCTCTTCTGACTCATGTTGTTGTTGTTGTTGGGTGCCATGGAGTCGTTGCCTACTCATAGTGACCCTGTTTACAACAGAATGAAACACTGCTGGTCCTGTGCCATTCTCATAATCATTGTGATGTTTGAGACCATTGTTGCAGCCTTTGTGTCAATCCATCTCATTGAGGATATTTCTCTTTTTCATTGATCTTTTTCTTTACCAGGTATGATATCCTTTTCCAGGGACTGGTCCCTTGATAATATATGTTCAAAGTACTTGAGTCAAAATGTCACCATCCTCACTTCTAATGCGCATTCAAGCGCCTTCCAAGATAGATGTTTTTGTTCTTCGGGAATTCCATGGTATATTTAATAGGCTTCACCAACAACATAATTCAATAGGATTCACCAACACCATAATTCAAATGTATCAATTCTTCTTTGGTCTTCCTTATTCATTGCTCAGCTTTTGCATCCATATGAGGCCAATGGAAAATATCATGGCTTAGGTCAGGTGCACCTTAGTTCTCAAAGTGACATCTTCTCTTTTTAACACTTTAAAGAGGTCTTTTGCAGCAGATGTAAGTCATACCTAGATTCAGTTGTTTTCCCTACATAAATGCATGAAGGTCTTGCATTCTCATATCTGCTCCCTCCTTTTAAACAAATTAATCTTATTTTCATATTGAAAGAGTAGTTGCTTCTAACCTCTTCCTGCAGGTGTTGATTCTGTGCAATATAAACACCAAACCAATATTTCCTTTTCCTCAGAAGCAGCTTCCCTCCCCCTTTCTCAGTCCACCTGTTCAGGCATCACATTACTGCCAGGCCATTTGCACCATCTGCTCATTAGTTGTCAGTAGATGGGAGGGCAGAAGACACCTGGTGACTGTGAAGTCAGCCCAATACTCTGAGAAGAATCAGCAAAGTGGTACAAAGGAACAAAGATACAAAGAACTTGGGAATCTAGCGGGTTGAGTTTCAGAGGAAGAAGGGACGAGCAGAGCAGGTCGAGCTTCTGAGGCCCAGGGCAGTCTTTTAATTTCCTGACCTCGTGCTCTGTGAGCTTGGTCCTGCGAGGGGAGAGAGATTCCTTAGGAAGTAGGGTAAGTACATTTTCTGCTGAACAACTACTTCCTGCAAAGTAAATGATACACAGTGAGCCTGTTAGGGTACCCATTGAAATGAAGATTGTTATATTTTTAAAATGGCACCTGTATGTCCAAGTCGCCAGCTAGGTCATTGCTTCTAATTCTACAAAGCATACTTTGTCAAATTTTTATCATTTCTGAAAGCAGATTCAGACCAAAAGACCTAGCTATATCCTGCAGAAATACGGCAAGAGAGCTACTCCCTGGAAGACTGGGCCTTAGAGAACCACATGACTGGCCCTTAGAGAATCCCAGGCGGAAGTTAGGACATAGGATCTTAGACATTCTCTAAGGATCCTCAATGGTCAAATATCTCCTTCTCAGCCTAGAGTTACTTAAAACTGTCATATGTTTTGGTTAAGATTTAAATTCCTAACAGAAAATGACTATGTTCTGCCTCATCTTGGTTGACAACATGTGAGTTGATTAAAAGCATCAGTTTAGTCTGTAAACATTAACAAAATCACTCCAGAGTTCTTTGCAAATAGTTATTTAGAGAAGTTTGTATGGGAGAGAGGAGCCCTAATGGTTATGCTTGGCTACTAACTAAAAGGTTGGCTGTTCAAAGCTACCAGATGCTCATCAGGAAAAAAGATGTGACAGTCTGCTTCCGTAAAGATTTACAGCCTTGGAAACTCTCTGGACAGTTCTACGCTGTCCTATAGTCTTTCGAGAATTGGAATTGACTAGATGGCAGTGGGTTTTGTTTTGGGGTATGGAAGAGAAGTGTAATGATTAAGAGAATAGTACCAACTTACCTGCCAAAAGTACTATTTGAAATACCTTCTTTCTGCTCTTGCCTACATTGAGTATCACAAACCTTTCACATTTTCAAAAACATAAAATAAATAAAAAGATAGTAGTCTTTGGGCCAGAATCTTTACTTTAATAACTTGTTGTGCAACAATGGGCAAATTACTTGACCTGTCTCATTTTCCTTTTCTGTAGAACAGAATAATGATAGCAACTTACCTCATGGGCTTGAGTAAGGACTGAATGAATTAATACATGTATACCCCTTGCCATCGAGTCAATTCTGACTCATAGCTACCACCACTGGGTTTCCAAGGCTGTAAATCTTTACAGAAGTAGATTGCTTCATCTTCCTCTCATGGAGCAGCTGGTGGGTTTGAACCATTAACCTTCTGGTTAGCAGACAAATGTCTTACCCACTATGCTACCAGAGCTCCTTAATATATGTATAGTATAAAAAAATAGAATGTAGTATAGAGTTAACTGCTATCTAGTTTGCTATTATTATTGAAGAAATAAGATTGTTTTGAAACTTGTTTTCTCTCTCTTTTTTTTTTTCCTATGGGGAGTAGAAGCTAATTAAAGAAACTGTTATAATCAGCATTCTGTATGGATTCTGGGACCAAAGGAAAAGTGATAAACCTCTCCCATCTTCCCACTTCCTGTCAAGTTTTTCTCCCATTACCTTATTATTTGACTCCTGGCTTCTTTCAGAGATAATAAGAAAAAAAAAAAATCTATGTAATGATTCTTTCCTATAGTGTTCTCCTTGTCAGCATGTGCTCCACTACCAGTAGATATTGATATATTGAAGGTTCCCTCAAGCTTGTTCAAGCAGGGAATTAACTTTAATTCTCAGCAATGAGATGGGCTCAGTTTGAGCCAAAGTATCTTACTGCCCTTAAAATTAAGTCCAGACACTCCCAATTGGCTAAGTCAAGGGTCTTAAGGTCAAATGCCTAGATAGGTAACATGAATGAGTGAAGCAATCAGGAATAAGAAGCACTATCAGTCTCTTTTACTCCTCATTTTAGATAAAAAGATATATTGTTCTACTCATAGAATAATAATTGTACAAGTGCAGTGATTAATAGCTATCCACATCTTATCTTAGTTAAGGAGAAAACAAGTGCTGGGGAGAGTAGAAGGAGGCCTGGTGGCATGGTGGATAAGTACTAAGCTGTTAACTGAAAGGTTAGCAGTTCAAATCTACCAGTCTTCCTGGGAGACTGGTGAGGCTGTCTGTTTCCATAAAGATCATAGCAGCCTTGGGAACCCTATGGGGTAGTGCTTCTTTGTCCTATAGACTCACTGTGAGTTGAAATCAACTTGACAGCAGTGGGTTTGATTTTGGTTTGCTTAGGAAGAGAGGAACACTGAAATCCACATGATTCTGTTATTCATTTGCTGCAAATTCTTGCTATGCAAGCTCAGTGTTGTTGGATGCTAGATCCCCACCCCCCTTAAAGAAAAAACAAAAATATGGATTTTTTTAAAATGTGAAATCTCTGGATTTTATAATATCAGTTTAAAATTTCAGATATCAGAATACAGAGAGGACAAATAAAACATATTTACTAGTTGAAGCTGGCCTGTGGGCCATAGTTGTACTATCACTGGGTTAAACTGAGTGAGCAAAGATGCATCTCTATGCTCCTCATTAAGGACAATACACATGACAGATATGTGGCTAGGTACTGTAGTGACAGAGAAGAAGTTTTTAATTGAGTTTAGGTGACATGCATCATGTTTATGAGGATATTTTATTTTGAAATTTTTTTTTAGGAATTGCAAAAGTAGTACAAAGAATTCACTCAGATTCTCCAAATATGGTTGATATTTTACTATATTTGCTTTCTTAATCCTTTTTTCTTTATTTTTTGTCTCACTTTTTCTGCTTCTCTGTGGCTGTCTCTCTCTCTCTCTCTATTTATGTATAGGTACTCACACATATATATTTTTTTCTTGAAACGTTTAACGAAAAATAGTGTCCTTTGACTTCTAAATATTTAATATATTTCCTAAAAAGAAGAATCTTCTTATATAAAAACCAAACCAAATCCATTGCTGTCAAGTCAGCTCTGACTCACAGCAATCCTGTAAAGACTGAGTAGAACTGCCTCATAGTGTTTCCCAGACTGTAAATCTATACAGGAGCAGACTCCCAATGAGAGGCTGGTGGATTCAAATAGCTGACCTTTTGATTAGCAGCCACATGTTTAACCACTGCACCATCAGGGCTCCTCTATCCTCTTACATACCACAGTACAATTATCAAAATTAGGGAAATAACATTACTACAAAATTATTATCTACTCTCTAAACTTTATTTGAATTTCAGGCCTTAATTTCTTTCAAGTTGATAATATAGTTAGGGTGTCACACGTAGCATTTGGTGAGTAAGACTCCTTAGTCTCCCTAATTTTAGGTGAGCAGCTCCTCAGAATCTCTGTCTTTTATAAGACTTTATAATAATTTAGAAGACTAAAGGACATCCATCAATGTTTTAAAAAAAGTGCAGACAATCTTTCAATTTGGATTTGTTTAATATGTCTTAATGTTTCATATGGTAAGGTGGAGGGTCAATGAAAGAGGGGAAGACCTTTGACGAGATGGATTGACACGGTGGCAGCAACAATGGGCTCAAGTATAGCAAGGATCATGGAGCTGGCGCGGGATCGGGCATGTGTTTCGTTCTGCTGTGCATGGGGTCGCTATGAGTCGGAAATGACTCGACAGCACCTAACAACAATAACAACAACGTTTCAATTCAGATTATGCATTTTTGGTGTGAATACCAAGAAAAGATGTTGTGTCAGATGTTGTGTGAGAAAGACATAATAAGGGGAATACTTGAGCAAGGCCATCCATTTGCTTTGGAAAGGGAAGCATTCATTGTACAAACACATGCCCTACAAATCAATGTTCTGGTATTCTTTTTGTTATATTTTTTTTCCCTTGTATTTAAAAGATCTCGTCCAACATTTATATGTTTCTCCCTTTGTTCCACTTCTCGCACACTTTATTATTTACAGGATATAATACTAAGATTCTTGGGATCTATTTGGTGTTGAAATTATATGCACACTTGTGAAGTCTGTTGTTTTCGTAGCTAAAATGACAGCAGAGTGAAGTAGATATGATTCATTATTACATTTGGTACCGGGAACCTCTTTCACTACTAGGTCCTTCCAAAGCTTTAAATAAAAGCAAGAAGTAGAGTATAAATTAAATAGAATTCAGAGATACCTAGTTTCATTGTCCTCACTTTAATAGAAAGAATGATTCCTTGAATTTATAAAATCTTGAAAAATTTTCAAAGCTTTAACAAAATATCAAAAGCTTTGAATTTTACAAGAGAAAATGGAATACTGGCAAAGATTTGAAATCGTTAGCCCAGGACAGTCTTGGGCTGGAAATCATAGCTTGTCCTTTAGGACAATCATTCTGTGGAAATGCTTTATGAAGCCTGAAGATTTGAGTGGCAACACAGAGCAGCAGCCAGGAATGGACTTTGGAATCAGCAGTCCTGAGTTTGACCCCAAGCTTTACCAATTGTTCTATGGAGCTCAGTTGCCTCATTCACAAAATGGAGGCTATTTTGTCAACATTTTGTAAAGATTAACAAGATAAACAAAGGTAAAATTTAGCTCAGTTTCTGTTAGAGTGTTGTTGTTGTTTGTTGTTATTTGCCATTAAGTCAACCCCACTCATAGTGACCTCTCCTTGGGTTTCTGAGGCAGTATCACTACGGAAGTAGATTGCCCCATGAATTTTCTTCCATATTCCTTTTTATTTGGGCACTTTCGATAGCTTATTAATTCACTAATTCTTACCAAGTTTGATGGGGAGAATTTCAGTATCTAGTAATACTGAAAGAAGGTTTTGGAAAAAAAAAAGAGAATTTTAAATAGTTCTAACAACCTAACATACTGAGCATAAGCACTCCATATGTTATACACTACTATTGTCCTCAAATTACCAAAAGGAAATATCAGTAACTGGAAAGTTTTTACATGAATCTGACCCATTAAACTCGAATATTTGCACAATCAATTTGCCAGTCAAAAGCCTCTGGATATTGGTTCTGTGCAGAAATTCCCTTTTGTTAATTCAAGCAGATTATTGCTATCTGAGTTTAAGAATTACTGTAACAAAGTAGGTAACCAAGTATTTCAGTGCACTGAAAGAAGTTTATCAGAGGATGAAGGAAACATAGGAGCTCTGGTAGTATAGTATCTAATGCATTTGACTGCTAATCAGAAGGCTGGTGGTTCAAACCCACCAGCCACTCCTTGAAAGGAAGAGTGGGCAATTTACTTCTGTAGTGATGGTACCTTGGAAACCCAAGGAGGGGTCATGATGTGTATAGGGGATTTGTTACCCTGGAGCTTTTTCACTCCCTGATGAAGTGTGAATTTGCATGTGGGCCTGATTCCAGGCCCAGTGGAGAAAGCATCCACTTTTGTTCACTTTAGATTTTCATAGGCACATGACATCATAGCCTAGGTAGAACTGAGACAACCTTGAATTCTTATTTTCTAACTTCCACAGGAAGTTACTTTGTGTGTATGACATTTGTTCTTTCCTCTGATATTCATAAGGGAATAAATAAATCATCGGAAATGGAGGAAGAGGAAAGAAATTAGAGATTGAGTGATTGGATACCTATCTGCTGAGGAAAGAGAAATCTAGCCTCATTATGGGTGAGAATTTATCATCCAAACTTGGACATTTTTGAGAAAGACAGAGGTTTCTATTAGTATTATAGAGTCCCTGAGTGCTGCAATTCATTAGCACACGTGGCTACTAACTGAAAGTTTGAGGATTTGAGTCCATGCAGAGGTGCCTGGTGAGAAAGGCCTGATGATCTATCTACTTCTGAAAAATCAGCCACTGAAAACCCTATGGAGTACATTTCTTCTCTATCCCACATGTGGTCTCCATGAGTTGGAATCTACTAGATATCTACTGGCATTAGTAATTATACTGAGACCAAAGGAATATGCAGAAACTGTGTCAAGCAAACCAGGATATATAGTCATGACATCTTTGAGGATTTGTATCAAGAATTGAAATCACTATTAAGGTGAGACCTAAACAAAATGGTTAAGTAGGGAAAATTTTCATGAGCCCCCACAATGTCTCCTCTTCTTTTTTTTTTTTTTCTTAATATCATTTTCTTTTATTTATTTTTCAAAACAAATATAGAAAAAAATTCAAAACACTATTTTTATCATCCCTTTTCCCCACAGTCCCCTCAATTTCACTCACTTTCTCAGAAGTCTGCAATTAAACAATGTAAACAATTTGTTGTGTTGCCTCACAGAGGTTTATCTATGCATTTCATATGAACTTATAGTGTTCCAAGGTTCTTTTGTTTTTTTCACAATTCCCCTTAATGCTACCACTCAGTGCCCATCTCTTGCAGGCTGTCTAGGCTTCTCCTTTGCAATCAACTCACCATGATTCAGACTGTGACTGACTTTTCCACCATAAAAACCTATGTGCTTCAATCTCTCATGACCTTACTGAGAGAATTAAAGATTTCTCCTGCAAACTTATTTGTGATGGAATGTCTATTACTAGCGGTCTCGGTGTGAGAGCCATGCTGGGCAAAGGAACTTTTGGCTGGGAGCAATGCGGAGTATCTGGAACTCAGATATTTGGATAGTAGCTCCTTTAGATTTAGGGAGAAGATTTTAAAAACATGCTGAGTAGGTAGAAGCCTTTTCCTGCTCTGCATCACAATGTCTTTCTCTTGTGAAGCACCAGGTCTACAATCTTATCATGTGTTTTAGCTCAATTGTCCTCTCCATATTAGGAACAAGTAGTCTATGTAGGGTGACTTAGTCTTGTCGGGTAGGCTTCCCATTTTGAAAACAAGGGAAAAATGAGATTTGGAGAAGTAATGTGAGATACTCAGTGTCACAATAGAAATAGCTGTACAAACATTCTAGAATATGAGATTATTGATTACTGGTCTAGCATACTTTCCCCTGTATAATCTTTCAGAGCCAAATAAATTTTGGACCAGTAGATGGAGTAGTTACTGAGTTAGTGCTCTAATATTTGAGGCTTTGGACCTAAAGTAAAATGACTAATCTAGTGCTAAAGGCTGAATTCATTTTCTTTGCTATTTTAGCCCCTGCAGATGTTAGCCTTTGTGTTGAATTAACCATATACTCTGAAGGAAATATTTTTCTGTGTGGTCAGGCAGATGCAGGATGTCACAGCCTGTTCCCCAGAGGGTCCTTCCTCTGTGGTCAAGCACATGGAGGATGTGACAGCCTATTCCAAGAAGGTGTTGATACACAGCATTATCAAAACATCTCCTTTATAATAGACCTCCAGGAAAAGGCACCCTTGAAAAAGCAGTTTTGATAGCATGTTTCTAGAAAACCAAGTCCTGTGATTTTCTTGTAACCATTCTGCAATCCTCTGAAAAGCATGTATGCTTGCAATTATGTGCCCTTAGCCAATTATGTAGGAGCTCTGGTAGCATAGTGCCTAAGGCATAGGACTGCTAACCAGAAGACTGATGGTTCAAACCCACCAGCCACTCTTCGGAAGGAAGGTTGGGCAATCTACTTCTGTAGTGATACCACCTCAGAAACCCAAGGAGGGGTTGCTGTGAGTCGGGTCCCACTCGACAAATAACAACAACAACAATAACAACCAATCATGTAATCCTACATATATGTTATCCACCAATCCCAGGAAAAGCCTCCCTATGAGATGTCCCACCTTTAGCTTCATCAATTTCCTCCTAGCCAATCATGATATTGTAGTTTTAGTTCCTGCCCTAACCCTGTAAGAATAGCTGTTTCTTTGTTGCTTCTCTGAGGGACTGTTTTCACTTTGTGATTTTTTATGTTTTCCCAGTCAGAATTTTCTCTGGACTTTCAATAAATCTTGTCTTTACTTTAATGAGTATGTATTTTCCCTCTAAGGCATTTCAAACACTTAAGAATTAACAATTCATGATGACATGATAATAATAATAGTGGGTATCCCTGAGTGACACAAATTGTTAAGTGCTGGACTGCTAACAGAAAGGTGGAGATTCAAATCCACCCAGAGGTTTCTTTGAAATAAGACCTAACAATCTGCTTCTGAAAGGTCACAGTCTGAAAACCCTATAAAGTGCCGATCTTTTCTGCACACTTAGATCTGCATGACGAGGAACTGACTGGACCACAACTTATAATTAATAACAATAATAGTAGCCAAGTCATAGAAGGCTGACCATGTACAAGGCATTTTTCCATGTGCCAAATGGTAAGTCTTTTTTGTGTGTGTGTGTGTGTGTGTGAGTGTGTGTGCATATTAGCATACTTAACTAACATTTTAAATCGATATTTAAAATTCAATCAACATTTAAAAGTTTTTCCCACTGGCAAATGCAAAATTTAGATTTTTTTCCTTTTCTTTGCAAATACACTTGTTTGCAACCCATTAATCTTGCTTTAGTAGCTAAGACACTTGCCTGCTAACCAGATGGCTGGCAGTTCAAACCCACCAGCCACTCCTTGGAAGGAAGGTTGGGCAATCCTACTTCCGTAGTGATACTGTCTCGGAAACCCAAGGAGGGGTCGCTATGAGTCGGGTTTGACTCGACGGCACATAACAACAACAACAACAATCTTGCTTTGTTTAATTTGCTTAGAAAACTGTGGTAGATAGTTTCTTCATGTAACTTAATTCTTTTAGCTCCTTTATTGTACATTTAGGAAGTATTTTTTAGCATGCATCATGTTGCTTTTGGTTCAAGGCTGACTGTGGCTTTTTCTTGCTATATTTACATTTCTGCTGAAGTGGTGTGGATTCATGATTAGGTCAGGCTTGTTGCTGGAGGCAATATTATGAAATTGCTTAAAATCTTCCTCGGTTCAAATGGTTAACAGTCTTCAGTGGCATTTGACTCCTGTTTTGTGTTCATTTGCATGCAAGTACTTCAAGACAGGAGTTTAGCTCATTTTCTGGGGTGACTTTCTGCCTGCTATCATTGTTTAAGCTACATTTCAAATGCAACAATGCAAATGCAATGCACTGTCATCTAGTCTGATCCAACTCGGAAACCCCTCCTTGGGTTTCCAAGGCGGTATCCCTACGAAAGTAGATTGCCCAAACTTCCTTCCCAAGAGTTCCTGGTGGATTTGAACTGCCAGCCTTCTGGTTAGCAGTCAAATGCCTTAGGCACTAAGCCACCAGAGCTCTTATTTTAAATACAGGGGGAAAAAAGGGAAATGGAAAACAAAAACATATAGAAGATGTTATCATTCTTTACCCATTGAATGTCTGTTGTTGTTGTTGTTGTTGTTATGTTGCTGAATGTCTAGGGAGTCTTTTTTTTTTTTTACTAAATATGAACGAGAGATTCAATTAGCTTGGAACACATTGCTTTCTTTTTAAATCCAACATGGAGTACCCCTATGAGTGTTTGATATTGAATATGAGTCCTTGTAGATATGCACTGCTTGGTTTAGGCCCTGATCATTTCTCTTGGTATGAGTACCATGCTTGGCACTTAGGTAATGCTCTGCTTATAATGGAATGGATTGGTTAAGGTATAAAGAAAACAGAACAAAACAAAAACCAAGCTCATTGCCCTTGAGTTGGATCTGACTCATAGTGACTCCTCCTTGGGTTTCCGAGGAGTATCACTATGGAAGTAGATTGGCCAACCTTCCTTCTGAGGAGTGGCTGGTGGGTTTGAACCTCCAGCCTTCTGATTAACAGTCAAATGCCTTGGGCACTATGTCACCAGCGCTCCCTAGGCATAAAGAAAGGGAACTGAAATAATAGAGAGTTTTAGGAAGCAATTGTTTTGAGAGGAGAGTATATGTCATCTTGGGAGATGCCAGGGTAGGCTCTGCTACAGATTAAATAAAAGTATTGGTGATTGTTTATAGTAATGAAGGGAGAGAGGAGAGTGAAGGATCAAACTTGAAATGGTCACTGTGAAAATTGATTGTGCATCTCTATCCTTCTTCCTCCATTATATGACTAGCACACATTGCTAATCAATCATGACCATTTTTTCAAATGAATTGGGATACAAAGTCAGAATCTTCTTCCTCATTCTTCGTAACAAGTGGTTTCACGTGACTACTGAACAACCAAATGGATTTAGTATATGATTTGATATCTATTTATCATTATAGGACTAAAGATATTGTGGAATTAAAGTAATGTGAATTCTGAGGTAAGAAGGGAATGGGGGACTGTTGTAGTTGTTATGTGCCATGGAGTTGGACTCGACTCATAGCAACCCCTCCGTGGGTTTCTGAGGCGGTATCACTATGGAAGTAGATGGCCCAACCTTCCTTCCGAGAAGTGACTGGTGGGTTTGGACCACCAGACTTCTGGTTAGCAGTCAGGTACCTTAGTTATTATGCTACCAGAGCTCCTAGGTATATGGAATTGAAGGAGGTCCATGAAATTCAGTTAACTACCAGGGGAAGAGAAGGAGATCCCATTGGAGGAAAAATGGATCTTAAAATTCAGCTGGGTTGGCATGGATGTATGAATGAATGAATACATAATGAGAGGTACATTTGAATTAGTCACAATGTCTGTATTCCCCTCATGGCATTCTCTTCATTTTTAAACAACCTTGGGCAAGCCCCATATGTTGGATATTTACTAGCAAAGCAAAGATTGGGAGTGTAGCAATATCCTGATAATTCAGGCAAAACCTCCACTTCTGTTTAAAGCACAGAAAATACTATTGGGAAATAGAATTATAAATAAAAACATATTTTTCTTTTATAACAGCATGTCATTACCATCATTTTGAATTTATATGGCATCTTTTCCTTAGGAAAGTCAGTGGAATCCCACTAACATTTATAAACTATTACTAAAAGTACTAAGGACTGTAGGTTAACATTAAATCCAATATACTATGAGGAGATTTGAGCTCTTGTTCCTAAGTTATTAGGTTAAGCTCTCTATCAATATTTCACTAAGGCATTCTAATAAAAAGTGCAAAAATTTTTGAATATTATATTGAGGAATAAAATAGGCACCTGACAGAGAATGCCTGAGTTATGTATTTTTTAAAAAATTATTTGTAGTTATGTTCTCACAGTCTTAACTAAATATCTTGATGCACTTCCTGATGTGAGGCTCACATTCTTATTCTCTCCCCTTAATTTAACTTTTTCTTAAACCTTCACTTCCTTTTGAGCTGTTTGATTTTTTGTAAAGTATTTTAGTTGCCAAAAACTTTAATATATGTAAAATTCTACTATTGAAGTAGCTTCTGCTAAAATTTTGGCAATATATTTTTATTGTTTGTTGCCATTGAATCAGCTCCCATTTATGGTGATTCCATATACAACAGATGAAACATTGCCTGGTCCTGGACCTTCTTGAGGAGCACTGATATCTTTGCATCTTCTACCACGCCATAGGACAGTATTCTGTTGTGATCCATAGGGGTTTCATTGGCTAATTTTTGGAAGCAGACCTATGGGTCTTTTTTCCTAGTCCATCTCATTCTGTTGGCTTCATTGAAACCTGACCACCATGAGTGATCCTGCTGGTATTTGAAATACCAGAGGCATAGCATTCAGCCTCACAGCATCACACAAGCTACCACATTATGATAAAGTGACAGTTAGGGTGGTGATATATACCTCTCCAAAAAATACAAAAGAGGTTATATTTACACAATCTTATGTAAAATGATTTTTTATCAATATTTTGTGATATTTCTATATAGATAAATATATTTTCTATAACATACACACAAGTCACATATACAATTTCAAAGTTGCGTTGTGTTCTATTATATGTGTTTAACACAAATTACTTAACCAAGACTCATTTCTTGGCATAATATTTGTTCACTAACTTTCCAGTAATATAAAAAAAGATACAATGTCCTCAAAGATAAATCTATGACTCAATCTCCAGTAATTCATTTGCAATAAACCTTGAAAATGTTATTGCTGTCACAAAGGACTCATACTGTTAAAACTTCAGCTGTACTTGTGAAATTTCTTTCCAGAAAAATTGTAGATTTTTACTCTCTGAACATCTATGTCAAGAAGTCCAAGAAGCCTTGTCAGCACTTGGCATTATCCTTTTCCTCTTTCTTCTTCCTTTCATTTTTCATTTTTGCCAAGTTGGTAAATGTGCTACTGTATCTCTTTTTAGTTTGATATTTTAAATTTTACTAGTGATTATGAGCATTATTTCATATATTTATTGGCAGTTTGTATTAATTGACTTGTGAATTGCATAGTCAGACTTCTTATCTTGTTTCTATTATTATTGTTTATATCTCATTGATTGAAAAATAACTATTAAAAATACAACCCCAATAGACTCGATAAAATTAATAATTTTAATAGATTTCAAAATCTTCTATGTTAGGATTTTGAACTGAAAATGTGAATCCACAGTAATTCTCAGTTTTTTCTCACTGTCATGGATGTTAGCAAAAATAAAATATTATACATGGCAGAAATTGACCTGAACCACACTCCTGTTGTCTTCCTTTAATGGTAATGAACTAAAAACCATGTTGAAAAGCACAGACTAAAACTTAGACCACCCAAAGTAAAATAGAAATTCAAATTACTTAACAACAATCAATTACTTAACAACTTTCAATTGTCAACCAGATATTTTTTCCTTTATATCAAAATATTATAGATTAATGCATGTTTGTCTCATGGATTTTTTTTTTTTTTTTGCTGATTTGCTAGATAACTTCTTAGATTCTTTACTGCCTAATAATGCTAGCATGGAGAAAGACAGAGTATTAATGATCTGAGGACCTTAGCTTCAGATGAAACAAATATCACAGATCAAAGTGATTTTGCCTTCTGGGCACTCACATCCATGGTCAAGTACAGGCTCTTGGTAGGCACTTCCTGAAGGATGGTCCAGGTGGAGGTGGGAGTGGCATCATCTTCACCAGCTCTGCAGAAAGTCGCTGTCTGAATCTGACCCCCATGCTTAAGAATCATCACACTACATCGCGATTCTCCACCAAGCTCAAATCTCAGAGCTTCATCTTTGATTCAGCTGGTACGGTGGGATGGATATTTGTATCTTTATAGATACATTGCATTCTGACCCCTAATTTTTTTCCTCATAGTGTTTGGTGTCAGGGTGAAGGGCAAAGGCCATATTTGAACATAAGTCAGGCTTTTTTATTTTATGTGGGGGAAAGCCGGGGGCGTTTGCAGAACTTAAAACAGGAATCAAACCTTTAAAGGTCGACTGTATGTGTCCTGCCACTCATATTCTCTTCTGGCTTCTAACTTTCCTTAGGCTTAAAATATATCTGGAGCCTCTGGTTCCTTTGTTGTTCAAAGAGTTCATTTTTTATTCTTTTATATATATATATATATATATATATCTTTTTTTTTTCTTTTTAAAGAAAAGGCAATAAACAAATAAGTTTTTGTTGATCATGGTTTCAGAGGCGTGTTGCTTATAACTCTGTAGAACAAACAGAGCCTGCTGCTATTTCAGGAAGTGTCACATTCTACCACACTTTGGTAAAGTTCTCAGTGGGCAGAAGTTTCTAGGCCTAGTTGTTTGCCAGTGTGGAATTAGGAGGAATTGGGGCAGCAGAAATGGCCACCTCCCTCTGAAATGAAACTAGATGAGGAAATGTTTTTGTGAGAAAATAGTCATTTAATATTTCCCAATACTTTGTTTAATAAGCCTAGCTACAAAAAAAAAAAGAATAAAAATTGCTTCTAATCTGGTACATTTTAGGGGTAATATCAGTATAAATATGATAAACTGGAAATTCGCACTTTATTCAGTAGTTCCTGGGGTTGCAAACAGTTAAAGTTCTGGGCTGCTAACCCAAAGGTTGGAGATTGGAGTCTACCAGAGGCATCTCAGAAGAAAAGCCTGGTGATCTACTTCTGAAAAATTAGCCACTGAAAACCCTACAGGGTACAGTTCTACTCTGACACACCCGAGGTTGCCATAAGTTGAAATCAACTCAACTTCAATCATGAAAAACAGTTTATTAAAACAGTTGAGTGTTAGGAGTGATATTTAGGGATCCCTGTCATATTCTAAAGGAGCTCGGGTGGCCTAGTGCCAAAGGCATTTGACTGCTAACCAGAAGCCTGGTAGTTCAAACCCACCAGCCACTCCTCAGAAGGAAGGTTGGGCAATCTACTTCCGTAGTGATACCATTTTGGAAACCCAAGGAGGGGTCACGATGAGTTGAATCCAACTCCATGGAAGTGTGTTGAGTTGCGTTGCATTGCCATGTTTAAAGGAGCTCTGGTGGCATAGTGCCTAAGGCATTTGACTGCTAACCAGAAAGAAGGCTGGCAGTTCAAACCCACCAGACACTCTGCAGAAGTGGGCAATTACTTTCATAAAGATTTACTGCCTCAGAAACCCAAAGGGGGTCGCTATGATTAGGAATCGACTTGATAGCTGTGAGTATGGTTTTTAGGTTTTTTGCTGTATTCAGAAAACATCACAAAAAATCAGAATACACGAATGCTTGACTTGCTTGTTATTCTACAGAATGTGTATAAACTTACTCTTTATTGCAATTGCTTTACTTAATAGATAAGTAATAGAATGTCTCAGACTATTGTGGGAAAACGAATATAACAAAGTAACTACATATTATGCACTAAATACATATTTTTGCTTTTATTCTAGACAGAAAAATTGAACATTTTTTTTCTCTATTCAGATCTCAGGAGAAATACATATTTCCCATCCATATACATTTATCAATTTTTCCTACTCTGCCAAAAGATTTGTCTCTCTCTCGTTTTACCTGTCTTCCTATTCTTAATCCTGCTCATCATTCAAGTCTCCACCTCTGTCATTAGTTCATTTACTGTGGCTATTCTATATGTGGGGATAGAATGTTAATTAACAGAGACAAGATTCCTGTCATCTTTGAGCTCACAGTCTGAAGAAATCTTCCTTGATTCTCTCTCATTGTAACTGATTGAGTTCCAATGGGAAATAATTGCTTTCATTTCTGTATTTCTGTTAAGCACTTTAAAACTTTATCATAGCTAGTTCTGCTCTTTATTGGAGTTTGCGTGTAGATTAATTAAATGATAACCTTCTCCTCAACTGAATTCAGAACCAATTGAGATAAAACCATAAAGTCAATGGATTGACGGAAGACTCACTAATAACCTGTGATATG
The DNA here is from genome assembly GCF_000298275.1 of Orycteropus afer afer. NCBI lineage: Eukaryota > Metazoa > Chordata > Mammalia > Tubulidentata > Orycteropodidae > Orycteropus > Orycteropus afer. The sequence goes on from NW_006921621.1 coordinate 4,707,469, forward strand.
CAGACAACACAGGTTTGTTGAAAGTGAAGATGACTTAAAGCACTTACTGATAAAGAGTAAAGATTATAGTCTGCAGTATGGATTATACCTCAATATAAAACAGTATCATGATAAATGGAGAAAAGATTGAAATGGTCAGTGATTTCATATCACTTGGATCCACAATCAACACCCATGGAAGTAGCAGTCAAGAAATCAGGCAATGTATCACACTGGGCAAATCTACTGCAAAAGACTTCTTTAAAATGTTGAAGAGTGACGATGTCACTTAGAAGACCAAGGTGCACTTGACCGAAGCAATAGTATTTTCAATCGCCTCATATGCATGAGAAAGCTGGACAATGAATAAGGAAGCCTGAAGAAGAATCAATGCTTTTTAATTATGGTGTTGGTGAAGAATACTGAAAATACCATGGACTGCCAGAAGAATGAACAAATCTTACCTGGAAGAGCTGGAATGCTACTTGGAAGCGAGAATGGTTAGACTTCGTCTGACCAACTTGGGTCATGTTGTCAGAAAGGACCATTCCCTGGAGAAGAATATCATGAGAATCAAATCCGATTCATAGCCACCCCTCCTAGGGTTTCCGAGGCAGTATCTCTATAGAAGTAGATTGCACAGTCTTCCTTCTGAAGAGTGGCTATGGATTTGAACAACCAGACTTCTGGTTAGCCATCAAATTCCTTAGGCACTACACCACCAGAGCTCCCTGGTAAAGTGTAGGGTCAGTCAAAAAGAGGGAAACCCTCAATAGGATGGATTGACACAGTGACTGTAATTATGGGCTCAAGTATAGCAAGGATTGTGAGGATGTCACAAGACAAGGCAGTGTTTTGTTCTGTTGTACATAGGGTCACTATGAGTAGGAGCCAACTTGACAGCACCTAATAACAACAACAATGGGAGATAAAAAATCATTTATTTCAATAAAGCTGATGATATTGTGGGAAAGTGGTGTTGCTAATACTGAACTCCAGTATTAGACAGTTACCTATCTAGTCAAAAATATCTTGTAATAAATAGGCAAATACATCATGGGCCAAATATGCAAGTGATGGAGCAGCATGACAATGAATTTCCAGAAAAGAGGTTTGGCTTTGGATTTCTCCTGTAAGACTTACAACATGAGGAAACAGTTAGGTCCCAAGGAAAATGGATGTAAGGAAGTGGGCTATGCATATTCACTTTCTCCTTTCAAGCTGGAATTAAGTGAGTAAGAAGCCTGGAGTTAAAGTAGATACAGAGCTCCCTCCACCTTTGCAAGGGGAAGAAGTGTTCCCATCCAAACACACACCATTTATTTTCCTACCAGTGAATTCATTTAGACTTTCTTTATTCCTTCAGAATAAATGGAATACATTGTTACTGTTGTTGTTATGTGCCATCGAGTCAGGGTCGACTCATAGCGACCCCTCCTTGGGTTGCCGAGGTGGTATCACTACAGAAGTAGATTACCCAACCTTCCTTCCGAGGAGTGGCTGGTGGGTTTGAACCACCAGCCTTCTGGTTAGCAGTCAAGTGCCTTAGGCACTATGCTACCAGAGGTCCCAGTTGAATACATTAAGCATTCACTATTAAATAATTTTATTAGGAAATACACTCATTTCAGGTGTTCAACCCAAAATAAAGTGGAAATCAACAAAAGTTTTTGGACTGTTTCTATTTCACTACTTACTACCCCATAAAAAGAAGAATTTCACCTTCTATCCAAGAGACTAAAAAATCGATCCTGGAAGAAGTGCAGCTGGAATGCTCCTTGGAAGTGAGAATGGCCAGACTTCATCTCACCTACTTTGGTCATGTTGTCAGACGGGACCATTCTCTGCAGAAAGAAATCATGCTTGGTAAAGTGGAGAATCAATGAAAGAGGGGCAGGCTCTCAATGAGGTGGATAGACACGGTGGCTGCAGCGATGGGCTCAGGTATAGTAGGGATAGTGAGGCTGGCACAGGACCAGGCAGTGTTTTGTTCTGTTCCACATCAGGTAGCTTTCAGTTGGAGATGACTCAACAGCACATATTAACAACAACAACAATCCAAGAGACCAAGGTTCAATTCCTGGCCAATGCCCCTTAGGTGCAGCCCTCACTGATCTGGCAGTGGAGGCTTGCTTGTATGTTGCTATGATGCTTGAACAGTTTCAGTGAAGCAACCTGACAAAGACAGACTAGGAAAATAGACCTGGGTATCTGCTTCTGCAAATCAGCCAATGAAAACTCTGTGGATCACAGTGACCCGATCCTGTTTTTCATGGGTGTGAGGATAAAAAATTTTGCATTGTTAGGCCTGAGTTTGTATTGTTAGAATAAAACTCTGTATTTTTAGTTAAGATGCTATTTAAAAAAAAAAAAATCTGGCTCCAACCTTGTATTATAAGGAACTTGCTCTCTCTCTAAGTTACAGTTATCAATTCCTGCTGTATCCTGTGACCTAAGATGGAGCCATATATGTCACCAAAGTTCCTGGGCTGGACTTTAGGTCCAGCCACCTTGGCTTTGACAAACACCAATGGATCCTCTTAAGGATTACCTGACTGCCAGGGACTCACAGGAAACAGTCTTTTAAAATTACCCATTGTCCTATCTAATTTTTGGAAAAATTGTTATTTAATCCTGCGTACATGCTATGTCTCTTTTTCCTTTAGTATGAGAACCCCTGATTGAAACTGCTGAGCAGAGTGGGCAGTTCTGGAGTCACTGAGACCCAATCCATCTCTTGTTTGCGAATCTCTCTTCTTCTCCTTGAACTCTGGTGTGGAGTATTGGCTGTGCCACTCCAGGGCCAGACTCTGACATTTTTCAAGTAACATAGCTTAGTCATGAGTTGGGGGCTGATTTGACAGCTGGTAAAAGCAACATACCATATACACTATTCCTTGGTGGTACAATAAGTTAATGTTCTTGGCTACTAACACAGTCTTGAATCTACCCAGAGGCACCTCAGGAGAAAGGCCTGGTGGTCTCCTTCTGAAAAATCAGCCACTGAAATTTTATGGAACTGTCTGGGAGCAAGGTAAGCACGGGCAGACTGGTGCTTACTCACTGATCTGCACTGAAC
>NW_006921621.1:4714123-4737337 GCF_000298275.1 Orycteropus afer afer
ATGATGGGCTCAAGTATAGCAGAGATGGTGGGGCTGGCGCGGGATCCGGCAGTGTTTCGTTCTGCTGTGCATGGGGTCGCTATGAGTCGGAAATGACTCGACGGCACTTCACAACAACAACAATTATACTCTGACATGTAGGATGCTACCACAAGTCAGAGTTAACTTGATGACACTTGGTTTGATTTTTTTTTTTTTTTGGTTTGGTGTCTGGTCTTGTCATAAGTAAACAAGCAGACATCTTATGTGAGTTTTATCTAAGTTGTGTGGGAAGGGTGGTTATTTGCAGCAAGCCATTTTTTTGAACACAAAGGTGGGGGATTTCTTTAACCATTGCTGTTTCACAATATCACAGCGTCCAGGTAAAATTCAATATCAACAATAGTTACAGAGGCAGAAACATGAATGGGAACATCCTCAAAAAATTCTCGATGAACATGGTAGCAATTAAAATTTCCAGTAACAGTAAATTGTATTACTTGAGGACGAACTGAGAAGATATCAATATAATTCAGAACTTTTTAGAAACCTTTAAACTTTTTATAACTTGGTGAATTAAAAGCAGAGTTAGCAGGAGGGAGGAACTGTTTGAAGAGAAAGATATATGTGTAGGGAAACTTTGTTAATTTACATTGATAAAGGCTGACTCTCTTTTCGCCGTACATTTTAAGTATTCTTAATAAATGTATGTCCCCACCCACCTAGCATGTGACACTAGTCTTTGCTGATAATAGAACATCTGTTGACTTGGTCTGGGAAACAGCCCTTCATTTAAATGGTGAGTGGTCTGATTATCCTCACAGAAAAGTTTGCCTTAGGGTTTTCTGTTAATTAAGTGTATCTAAATATTAACTGACATCCATTCTAGGGTGTGAGAAAAACTCTCCTTGATGGCATGTCCTCTGTGGAAAATTTAACATTTCCATTATGAAAACCAAGAAGATGAAATACTATTAGAAACATGGCTGCTGAGTGCAAAGGAGGCAAACATCTCCCACCAATAGGGAAAGGAGAAGAGAGAAAGACTGAGAGAAATGGCTCCAGGGAAAGAGGTGAGTTAGAGAGCTGATACCTGCCAGCTTTCAAAGAAATTGAATCAAAGAAGTAAAGAGAAATGGCAGCTTTGCTGAGAGGCCTTCTTGTATTAGAGCTTCAGAGGCCAAATAGTGCAAAGGGTTGTGATGGACAGGAAGAACTCTTATGAGAACTTGAAAATACTTTTCTTCCATAAAGACAGATTTGTCTGCAAAAACAACTAAAAGCTGATAGTCTCAAGCAATACAGAAGTATGATATCAAGTATGTTTTTCTTTTTGTTCTAGAGTCCTGACTTTGGTTGTGAGATCAAATTGCAAAGTAAAGGAGATCATTTGCCTCATTTTCAAGAACTACATAATATGTTAGGTTTGGTGCTACAGTTTCTTATTCCTCACAAGTAGTTATGTTGTCCTGGGGGAAAATAATTTAATCAGGATATTTTCCCCTTTTGGTCTTTTTTTTTTTTTGAGAACTGAGACCCTCTGTGTCAACATACTTAAGCATTTGCTCTGAAAAATCTTTTTCCAGGAAGGTAAGACTCCATATCAATAAGTAATTTCATTGTTTGCTTCAGGAAATTGTTGTATACTAATTTATCTAGGCAGACATTGTACTCATCTGGCAAAGAGTTATCTAAACAAGACAATAGGATACTCACTTGGACTCACAGCATATTATAAGGACCAAAAATGAGCTCATCAAGAATTGTTTCAAGACCTTAACCTTGTTTCCACCACTAAAAACTATTACTTGAAATAATGCAGTTCAAATCTCACATCAAGCAAGTGAAGACAGAATATTTGAAATATTTTGTCACTGGGTGCTTGAATAGTTTCTTTTAGAAGGATCAACACAAGGCTGGTCACTATGAGGTGGAGGTTAATGATATCCCAAATGTCCAACTTTTCCAAACTGCTGTGCCATTCCATCATCTCTGACATCAACCCCTCCTCCTCTTCTCAGTACTCTCCCTCCTGTCTTAGGGTTTTGTATTTTCCTCACAGAGCTCACAAACTCCCAAGGAAATGGCTCATGTGGTAGTGGTAGAGGGTGGGAGGCTGATAGGCTGGCAAGACCCCAGTCTGTGGAGAGGTGTGGTGAATTCTCCCAATTCACTTGGTTGCAGGGGCTGGTAAACCCAAACAGAGGGTCAGATGACTAGCTGCTGTCTCTAGTCCAAGGGTGAGATGATGACGAACCAAATGCAGGATTGACTGGAGCAAAAGAAAGAACTTTCCCTGGAACATTCCCTTATATACCCTCAAGGAAGCTAAGGGTGGTGAATTGAGTCACACTCTCCAGCAAGGTGGAACTCCAGATACATCCCACCCTAAACAGGCAGAGAGACTAGGATTTACTCTTGGAATCTTTCCACAGCCTCAATGTGTTCCATGCTAAAGCATTTAATGTCAGCATTTTCTCGACATCCTTAGGTTTATCGGCCTTCCCATGTAGTCTAAGCTATGTGGTTAGAAGTCAGGACTTTGAAATGATACATTCGAAGAATTTACCATTGCTGAGAATTTACATTTTTTCCCCAGATATATTGAATCAGAATCTCCCTTTTAACAAGAGCCCCAGGCAATTATTATGTATATATAAGAATCACCTGAGGGATCTTTAAGACTAGCCTGGGGATCTTGTTAAAAATGTAGATTCTAATTCAGTATATCTGGAGCGGAAATGAAAATTCTCAGCAGAGGTAGAACCAGAATGAACCTATTCAAAACCCTATTAGAAGTATATTGGTCTAGTGCTAGTCTGGCTTTACTACTTTCAGTTGTGGAATTTTGGGTAAATTACTTGACTTGTCTAAGTCTCAGTGTTCTCCTTTCCCATGTGGAGACAATGTGTACAAAATGTTTCATCATAGTGCCTAAGGCATTTGACTGCTAATCAGAAGGCTGGCAGTTCAAACCCACCAGCCACGCCTCAGAAGGAAGACTGTGCAATCTACTTTCTTAGAGATATCACCTCTGAAACCCAAGGAGGGGTCACTATGAGTTGGAATCGACTTGATGGCAGTGAGTTTGTTTTTTTTTGGGTTTAGTACATGTTCAACAAATCTTAGTAGTCAGCATTAGTATCCTTGTAAATCTGTGTCATTATTCAAATTAATGATAATATTGGATTGTCTTTTTCTCTCTGAAAACTTTCTTCTATCTCGTCTGGACATCTTATTATAAGATAAATTTTACCACATCGTGTCCACTCTTGAATCTTAACTAAAACTTGGCTACCTCCCTTGCAGTCTGAGGGGGAAACTCATTCTCCCACAATACATGAACCTCAAAGTCAAGAGAAGAAATTGGTTTCCAGAAGAGACCATTTGTTCTCTTCCGATGACCCAAAATCTGCTTTCCCGAGAATCTTGTTATTCAGCTATGGTACCTTCTTTGTCTCCTTACTTTAGTAACTCTTCTCCACAATTTCATTGACAACTCTGAAGTTTGGCTCTCTGATTTCCTCTACACTAAAATCTAAAATCTGGACAATATCCTGAGAATATTTATCATCCATGCAGATACTCTGATATACACATTAGCCCTTCAGTTATTTAAGTTCTCAGCTCTGTTGATCTTTAATTTCTCTCTAGCATACTTTAAACTTTGGCACTAACTCAGTAATCAGAACTTTTTAGGACTTAGAACTCTTCCTAAAACTTTAATACATTCTTTGAACATGTTATATATTACCAGCTGTCTCTGTTCATTATTTTCACTGTATCTGTTAGTTTACTATATCTCAACTATTCTTTTTTTCAGCTTTCTACAGTTTTGTATTATTTTTCTTTTTTGCCTAAGGTCTATTGTTAGCATCATTCTCACCAAAGTTCTCAATTTATTTTCTCCTTTATGTTCCCATCTTAGCAAACCCAATCATACAGAGATCCTACAGATTGCCTCTCAGACTTCTATATCAGGGGGTGCTAGTACTTCTTACATGTTCATGAGAGCTAGCAAATAAAAATGGAAGACAGAAGAGGAATTGATGCATTCAAATTGTGGCATTAGGGAAGAATATTGAATGTAGTATGGATTGTCAAAAAACAAACAAATCAATTTTAGAATAAATATAGCCAACTGCTAGAAAAGGACATTGTTTGCAGTAAAGCAGAGGGTCAGCGGAAAGGGGGAAAGTCCTCATTGAGATGAATTGAGACAATAGCCATGACGATAAACTCAAACATATCAACAATCATCTAGATGGTGCAGGACCAGGAAATGTTTCATTCTATTATACATAAGATCACCATGACTTGGAGACAACTCAATGGCAACAAACAACAGTACACCTACTCTCTTGTTATTTGACATTTTGCATTTATACAAAGAGTAAAGATTTCTACTATTTGACTATTTTGGATATTGACAATGTACGTCTGGCAGTAATGAATGTTAAGGAGTGAGGCAAGAGTAAAGCTGTCTGTGATGGTTAAGGTTATGTGTCAACATGGTTAGGCCATGATTCTCAGTGGTTTGGCAGTGTAAGAGAGGAAATTCAAGGGATGTTTTGACCACAGGAAAATGGGTGAACTAAACCATGTCTCTTCTGTACTCAGAAAAGTTAAAACAAAACTAGTACAAATGCATGAAATTTGAGCCCCTTATCTGGCATACCTGTAGGTAAGTTACCAATTTTATTTTTTCTCTTCTCAGTGGTCAACTCAAGATATATAAAGAATGTACCCTGAGATGGGATCTTGACAGAAATGGGCACTGCAACCTTTCATACAACATGTCTTCAGGAAATGAGTTGCCTTAAGCAAGTTGCTTTTATTACCTGTTCTGGAAAATCTGTATTGTAAACATGTGGTGACTATTGTATGTAATTTCTGCAGCCAGCATGAACTTCTGCAATGAAGTTTGTAATCAATATGATTAACTCACCTTTACTAATGTAGCCAATGATGTTTCTTTTTTATTTCTCTCTTTTACTTTTTCCCTTCCTTGTTTTCCTTTTACTTTCTTGCTTCTCTTTTCTGTCTGCCATCATCAGTTATTGCTTTTTCTTTCTTTTTATGTCTTTGTTTCTTTGCTTTTATTCCTTCCCTTGCTTTTGTTTGTTTGCTATTTTCTTTTCTACTCTTCTTCTTTTTTTTTTAGTTCTACTCAGTGGGAGGCAGCAACTGTTTTCACACTACGCAGCCACATCTGCCTCTCATGCAGCTACTCCTTCACCACATGATCAACGACAGACAGTGGCCAAATCCAGCACAGCCTGCCCTCAACTGCTCTACATGAGCAATAAACAGAGAACTGTGCACAATCCCCCATCCTCTGTCACACCCACCAGGAAAAAGGTGGTGAGTGACTAAATGCTGGCAAGCTAGTGAGGAGAGTACTACCACACCCTACCTGCTTGTCTGGATATATCAAAACAAAATAAAGCAGGGGAAAACAAACAAATAAACAAAAAAATCTTGGGTGAAACACACCAACATCCAACATACTATTATCAATTAAATACAAATACAATACCACCACAATGTCTCGAAGACAACAGATGACCTCAGTTCACAAAAAGAAACAAGACATAGTGGCATAGTGAACATAGATGGGAATATTCTCAAGAAAATTCTAGCCAATAGAATCCAACAACATATTAAAAAAATAATACCACACAACCAAATGGGATTCATACTAGGTATTTAAGGATGGTTCAACATTAGAAATAAAAATCAATGTAATATACCACATAAATGAAACAAAAGAAATGAACCACATAATCATATGAATCTATGCAAAAAAAGTATTTGACAAAATACATCACTCATTCCTGATAAAAATTCTCAACAAAATAGGGATAAAAGGGAATTTCCTCAATATAATTAAGAGGGCATATACACAAAACCAATGGTAAACATTATTTTCAACAGAGAGAGGCTGAAAGCATGTGCTCTGTGAATTGGAAGCAGACAAAGACGCCCTTTATCAAGACTCCCATTCAATATTGTGTTGGAAGTCCTAGTCACAGCAATAAAGGAAGAAAGGGAAATAAAAGGCACCCAACTTGGTAAAGAGGTGAAGCTATTTCTATTTGCAGATGACACAGTAAACATTATTTAAAACACACAAAAAAGAGAAGATACACTAGATGACTGGGACCTCCTAAAAATTAAACACTTATGTGTCTCAAAAGATTTCACCAAAAGAGGTGAAACTATTTCTATTTGCAGATATGATTATATAGAAGCTCTGGTAGCATTGTGCCTATGGCACTTGACGCTAACCAGAAGGATGGTGGTTCAAACCCACCAGCCACTCCTCGGAAGGAAGGTTGGGCAATCTACTTCCGTAGTGATACTGCCTCGGAAACTGAAGGAGGGGTCACTATGAGTCGGGTCCGACTTGATGGCACATAACAACAACAACAACAACAAGATGATCATATACATAGAAAATCCCAGAGACAGCCAGAAAATTACTGGAACTAATTGAAATATTCAGCAAAGTGGCAGGGTGCAAGATCATCACAATCACACAAAATTCAGTCAGATTCCTTTACATTAACAAAGAGAAATCTGAAAAGGAAATCAGGAAAATAATACCATTTACAATAGCTACCTCAAAGATTAAATGCTTAGGAATAAATCTAACAAGAAAAACAAAAGACCTATAAAAGAAAACTATAAGACACTATTATTACAAGAAACCAAAAGGGACATAAATGGAAGAATTTATCATGTTCATGATAGGAAAACTTAATATTGCAAAAGTGAAAATACTACCCAAAGTAATCTACAGATATAATGCAATCCTGATCCAGATTCCATTATCATTCTTTAAAGAGATGGAAAAACTAATCACCAACTTTATATGGAAAGGAAAGAGATCCCAACTAAGTAAAGCACTACTAAAGAAAAAGAACAAAGTTGGAGGCCTTACATTTCCTGATCTCAAAACCTAACACACAGCCACAATAGTCAAAACAGCCTGGTACTGGTACTATCACAGACACATAGACCAGTGGAACAGAATTGAGAACCAGAAGGAAATTCACTCACATGTGGACAGCTGATCTTTGACAAAGGATCTTTGACAGACTCATGAAATTTGGAAGAGACAGTCCTTGAAGAAATGATGCTGGCAAAATTGTATATCCATTTGTAGAAAAATGAAACAAAATCCATATCACCTAACATATACACAAAGTAATTGTAGATGGATCAATGACCTAAATGTAAAACCAAAAACTATGAAGATGATCAAAGAAAGAATAGGGACCAACTCAGGGGCCTGATACAGTGCATAAATATACTATCAAACATTATTTAAAACACACAAAAAACAGAAGACACACTTAATGACTGGGACCTCCTAAATTTTAAACACTTATTTGTATTAAAAAATTTCATCAAAAGAGTAAAAAGAGAACTCATAGACTGGGAAAAAAATTTTGGCAATGACATATTTGAAAAGTGACTTATCTCTAAAATTTATAGAAAAATTCAACACCTCAAGAACAAAAAGACAAATAATCAACTGAAAAATGTGAAGAGGACATGAACAGTACACTTCACCAACATTCAGGTGGTCAACAAACACATGATGAAATGCTCAAAATTATTAGCCATAAGTCCTCCCCTAAAAATCAAACCTGCTGCCATTGAGTCTTCATCAATTCGTAGTGAACCCTTTAGGACAGAGTAAAACTGCCCCATAGGTTTCCAAGACTTCAAATCGTTATGGAAGCAAATTGAGTTATCTTTCTTCCATGAGTGCTTGGTGGGTTCAAACCACCAACCTTTTGGTTAACAGGTGAATGTTTTAACCAGTATGGCACTGGACCTCCTAGCCATCAGAGCATTAGACGTTAGTGAGAAGCAAATAGTAAGATATCATCTCACCCTACCATTCATACCCAAACCCCCAAAAACAGAAAACAAAAATTGTGGCAAGAGTATGAAGAGACTTAAACCCTTAAACAATGTTGATGGGTTTGTAAAATGGTACAACCCCCACAGAAAATGGTGTAGAACTTGCTTAAAAAATTGGAAATAGAAATACTATATATTCAGCAATCTCACTACTAGTTATATATCCTACAGAAATAAGAACTGTGACATGAGTAGATATATGCATATTCATGTTCATTGCAGCACTATTCACAGTAGCAAAAGGATAGAAACCACCTATACACCCATCAATGGATCAACGGATTAACAAATTGCTACATACACTCAATGGAATACTGTGAGTGTTAAATAACAATAGTGAATCTACTAAACACCTCATGACAAAGATGAACCTGGAGGAACTATGCTGAGAGAAATTGTCAATCACTAAAGGACAAATATTATGGAAGACTATTATAAAAAGTCAAGAAAAAATTTTTACACAGAAAGAAACATTCTTTGATGGTTGCCAGGTATGGGAGGGGAAACCGAACCAAACCAAACCCACTACCGTTGAGTTGGATCTGACTCATAGCAACCCCTCCTTGGGTTTCTGAGGTGGTATCACTATGGAAGTAGATTGCCCAGCCTTTCTTCTGAGGAGTGGCTGGTGGGTTTGAACCATCAGTCTTCTGGTTAGCAGTCAAATGTCTTAGGCACTATGCTACATAATAACTTAGGTGAAGAGGAATGCAATATAAAATAAGGGGAAAGTCAGCACAAATTGATCAAGACAAAGGAAGACACTAGGGGGTGCACAAATGTTATAGGCAACAGAAGTAGATTCTATTACATACACAATCCTGCAATAACAGTAGTAACAATAATCCATGAGTTGATACATAGACACACAAGCTGAACAGGTGCAGGAAAGTGAATGGGACTACACCTGTGAATATATATAGGTGTAACAGAGGATATTTCTACACATATATTTACCTATGCTGAAAATATATCCATGAGTATTAGTAGAACATTCAGGGAATAGAGTTATGAGAAATTCTTAGCCATAACCAAGCACCTTGAGGGAATGAGTCATTGGGCCCAAGGGTTCAGAATAATCATGTCTGGGGACATCAAAGATCATTTGACATAACATAGTCCACAAAGAAAATGTTCTACATCCAACTTTGGTGAATAGCAGCTTAAGGTGCAACTATTGGTCTTTCCCTAACCAGAGAAAAGAAGAGTGAAAAAATAAAGACATACAGGAACAATTAGTCCAAAGGATTAAAGGACTATGCAAACCTTGGCCTGGCTACCAATGCCAACCACTCTGAAAGGGATCATATAAGAAAGTCCTAGACAGAGGAGGATAAAAAAGTAGAACAAAACTCAGAATCCTAAAAGAGAGCAGCAAGCTCACTAGTCAGATAGAGACTGGTGGAACTCCCAAAAGTATGATCCTTAGTCAATTGTTAAGCCTGGACCAAAACTCAGCCCTATGGCTCAATTTTCAGCCAAACTATAGACAAGTTTATAAGATAAACAATAACACCAGGGAGGCAAGCATTCTTTAGGACAACCAACAATTAGAGATCACACATATACATATACATATATACACACACACATATATACTGTATATATATGTTCATTGAGCAAAACTTGCTTGAATTTGTCCAATGTAACATGTGTTTGTGCCCATGGCTGGTGCAAATACTTAAAGTGCTCGGTTACTAGCCAATAGGTTAGCAGTTCAACTCTACCCAGAGGCACCTTGTAAGAAAGACCTAATGATCTAGTTCTGAAAAGTCAGTCATTGAAAACCTTATGGAGTACAGCTGTATTCTGACACACATAGGGTGACCATGAATCAGAATCTACTTGCTGCATGAGCAGCAACTAACTGAATGTCTATAATATGTAGACACAAATGTATTTGTATATATATTGCATGTGTGTGTGTGTATATATATATATATATGTATGTATAGAGTGACTTGAAGCACTACTGATGAAGATTAAAGACTACAGTCTGCAGTATAGATTACACCTCAACATAAAGAAAACATAAATCCTCACAAAAGGACCAACAAGCAACGTTACAATAAATGGAGAAAAGATTGAAGTTGTCAAAGATTTCGTATTACATGGTTCCACAATCAACACCCATGGAAACAGCAGTCAAGAAATCAGATGATGTATTGCATCGAGAAAATCTGCTGCAAATTTCTAGTGCTGAAGAGCAAAGATGTTTCTTTGAAAACTAAGGTGCACCTGACCCAAACCAAAAAAACCAAACCAAACTCACTACTGTCGAGTCGGATCCAACTCATAGGGACCCCTCCTTGGGTTTCCAGGCAGTATCTCTACGGAAGTAGATTGCCTAACCTTCCTTCAGAGGAGTGGCTGGTGGGCTTGAACCATCAGCCTTCTGGTTAGCAGTCAAGTGCCTTAGGCACTTCACCACCAGAGTTCCCATTTTCAGTTGCCTCATATGCATATGAAAGTTGGACAATGAATAAGGAAGACCAAAGAGAGTTGACATTTTGGAGTTGTGGTGTTGGTGAAGAATACTGAAAGTACCATGGACTGCCAGAAGAACTAACAAATCTATTCTGGAAGAAATACAGCAGGAATGCTCCTTGGAAGCAAGAATGGACAAATTTCATCTCACCTACTTTGGTCATGTTTTCAGAAGGGACCATTCCCTGGAGAAGGATATCATGCTTGGTAAAATGGAGGGTCAGCAAAAAAGGAGATTGACACAGTGGCTGCAACAATGGGCTCAGGTATAGCAATGACTGTGAGGCTGGCCCAGGACCAGGCAATGTTTCATTCTGTTGTACACAAGGTTACTATGAGTTGGAACCAATTTGACAGCACCTAACAACAACCACTATGTGTGTGTGTGTGTGTGTGTATATATATATATATATATATATATTTATTTATTTATTTATATATTTCCGTGTATCTATTTATTCATACAACTTTGTATACAATATATACTTAATATACCCAAGATGCCAGGTACTGCAAGCTCCTTGTGGGGAGAACAAGGCTTTCCTCAGAATTTCTCCCCTGAAACAATACACAGTACTTTGTCCATAGTAGTTATACAGTTAATAAATACTTCTAGTATTGAGTTATTCTATTCCAGTGGAGCTCAGTTGTACTGATTTACTCCATCAATTTTTTATCTACTGACTATATTTGTCTATGCATATATCTCTATTACTAAATTCCAAATCTAGACTTTATATAACCAATATTGTTACCTTAAAATTGCTATAACACTACTTCAAATTCTAGGGAAAAAACAAAAAAACAAAACAAAACAAAAAACTAGCCAGTGGTCAAATTCTTGTACTTGGACAAACCTTAATAATACATTCTGCTTCATTTTCAAAAAGTTTCACATTGATATGAGAAGCAGATGATCTATAGCTCTTAGCAGTCAGGTCAGGACAACCATATCAAATATGTTCTAGGGAAACACACTGTTTTTGAGTAGATAAAAGAATCACTAAAAAAAGGACATTATAATTGGTAAAATAGAGGGTCAGTGAAAATGAGAGAAACCCTCTCTGAGTTAGATTGACACATAGCTACAGCAATGGACTTAAACTTACTTATGATCACACTGATGACACGGGGCCAGGTACCATTTCATTCTGCTGTACATTAATAGGATCACCACGGGCAGACTCAGTGGCAACTAACAACAATAGCAGATGACTGTAGGCTCTGCTATCAAGGTTTCTCAGGCCATGTCTCCTTTTGGAGTGCTGTGCCTAGACTTTTCAAGGTAGTGTTCATTTTTCTCAAGAAGAAATTTGTTATAGTGGAATCAATAGACTAAAATTTCTAGAGCAGTGGTTCTCTAAGTGTGACATCCCAACCAGCAGCATTGACATTACCTGAGAACTTATTAAAATGCAAATTCTCTGGTCCCAAGTAAGACCTATGGAATTAGAAAGTCTGGGTGTATTTGTGTTTTAATAAGCCTTCCAGGTAATTTTGATGCACAAGAAAGTTGGAGAACCAATGGTCTAGGAAGTGATTGTCTAAGTGATGCCTTAAAGAAGTCATTCAACTTTGACTGTGTGAATTAAAGGTGTTGGTTCCTAGTTTCATCCATGCACTCACTGATTAAATGTGCAACCCTGAGGCTCCGTTTTCTCATTGATAAAATGAAGGGTTTGCATAAGGTTGTTACTGATGTACCTTAATAATTCTAAGCCCTCACAATATCAAATATCAAGGAGATTTTCTTCAGTTCCTGTTGTGACTTCTGTGTGTTATACCATTTCTAGTTTTCCTGGCAGTCAATTGATAGGGCTTCTGACTTGATATTTGAAGTAAGATTAACCTGAGGCACAGTGATCTTATAAAAGGAGCTCTGGTGGTGCAGTGCCCAAGGTATTTGACTGCTAACCAGGTTGGTGGTTCAAACCCACCAGCCACTTCATGGAAGGAAGACTGGGAAATCTACTTTTGTAAAGATTTATCTTCTTGGAAACCCAAAGGAGGTTGCTATGTGTCAAAGTTGACTCGATGGCAGTAAGTTTGGTTTCTTTTTTTTTTTTTTTCTTTATTCCTACATTTCAGTGGTCTTTTCAGTGTGAGGCATGCTGAAGCTCATGGCCCCACTTCATTGCTCATGTTGTATGATGCTGTGGGACCTATTCCTGGCTTCCACCTGCCAATCCTAGACATTATGGCATGGAAGATGACTGGCACCAAAAGCTTCTCAAGATATTCTTCTTTTACTGTCCTTCTTCCTGTAGCTTATTAGTGGGGAAACAATGTAAGTCTGTGGAATAAGATAGACATTTGGTATCTTATAGTTAGTATGTCCTATATTAAAGTGTATAATCTATAGACATGAATGTCTAAAAATGAGGTCTAATGGCTAAATATAAACCTTAATATCAACATGATACAATTATTCTCCACTCACCCCAACATAAATTCTTACAATATTCAAAGAATTCATCTTTCTCATTTATCACCATAATCATCAAATACTAAGTTCTATTTATTATTTTTTTCAATTATCATGTTTTGAATTCATTATTTCCTCTATATGCTCAATGTCACTGCCATTGACCTCAAAATCCACATACGGGGACTTTTAACTCATATATTTACTATGACAATAGCTTCTTAATGGTGTCCAGTCTAGGTTCTCCTCTAGTCCTAACAAGAGTTTACAGTAGTTCTTTTCCTTTGAGCCATTTTTTTCCCCAAGTGAAATTTAGGTATTAATAAAAAAAATCCCAATAATTTTTATTGAACAGAGAAATAGAAATAATTTACCCTTCTTTAAAGTATGGCACTAGGATTGGAGGAAGAGTCATTAACCACATACGACCTTGCTTGCTGAAAGTGAAGGTGACTTAAAGCACTTACTGGTGTAGATCAAAGACTGCAGGTTTCAGCATGGATTGCACCTCAACATAGAGAAAACAAAAATCCTTACAAGTATACCAATAAGCAACATCACAATGCATTTGAATTATGATGTTGGCAAAGAATACTGAAAATACTATGTACTGCCTGAAGAAAGGAAAATCTATCTTGGAAGAAGTACAGCTAGAATGCTCCTTGGAAGTAAAAATGGTCAGACTTCATCTCACGTACTTTTGTCATATTGTCAGAAGGGACCAGTCCCTGGAGAAGGATATCATGCTTGGTAAAGGACAGGGTCAGTGCAAAAGGGGAAGACTCTCATTGAAATGAATTGATAGAGTGGCTGTAAGAAAGGGCTCAAACATTGCAAGGTTTGAGAGGATGATGCAGGCCCAGGCAATGTTTCATTCTGTTGTACAATGGTCACTATGAGTTGGACCCAACTTTATAGTACCTAACAACAACAACAACCCTTCCTTCATGGCTGCCTATGTAAGATGAATCTAATTCAGGAGGTCAGTTTAGTAGAGATTTTAATCAACATTTTCCATATTATATTAATATTATTTGGGAACACATGACTTAGGTTTCCTAGACTGTTTGTCACTCTGGCACTTTTTCCAAACAAAATATTGTTTCCAGGAAAAAAAAAAATCTGAGTCTAAATATAAAGCAAGGCTGTAACGTTTTGTCCCAGTTTATGTAAATGATCTAACTTTCTTTTAGTCACCTGAATCTGGAATGGCTCTTTAGCAAATTTCTTACTCCATCACCTTGTTAAAATACAGACCGTTATATAACTTTTTCTAAGCTCATGCATTATTGAGCTGATAAATCATAGTGGCTTTGAAAGAGCCAATATGCTCCAGCTGCCTCTCATGCAAATTAAACTACATGTGCTAAAACTCCTTATGGAAATTTCAATGACCAAAAATATTACGTACAATCAAAACCCAACGTTATTTTTACTTTTCTCCTAGAATGCTTTCTCAGTTATTAGACATTTTAAGCTTTCAATTTCGATAATTTTTAGGTTTTGCTTTATTTTAATGGAAGAGCCTATATGTATGTCTGTATAATCTAGCAATTTAATACAGGGATTTTTAATTTCTTGCACTTGCCTTTGGTGAAACTCATGTCTATGATGCTCTTCTATTGCTAATAACTGATAGCTTGTGATAGATAAAAGTGGGAGCTGATGGTGAGTGGTGAGAAGAATTCAATACTGGGAGGCCAAGACATTTTTTGCTTGGTTTGAACTTACAAGCTCTTTTCCCTATAAATTCCACTATGTAAAAAGGAGTTGAACCAGATCACTTCTCAGGATTTTACTGGTTTTCACATTTTTGCTTTTTATCCTTAGTGCCGTGCCCATTCTTCCCAAAGATGTCTTACCAAAGAAGCTTTTGATGACTACGTGGATCCGTGATGATTTTCCTGCATTTTTACTATTTTCAGATTTGTAGGATATTTAGTGCTTAGTCAGGACCTTGTATTTACATTGTTATTGCACATTCCCTCCAGAGCTCTGGTGGTGTAGTGCCTAAGGCATATGACTGCTAACCAGAAACTTGGCGGTTCAAATACCAGCCACTCCTCGGAAGGAAGACTGGGCAATCTACTTCCATAGTGATGTTGTTGTTGTTGTTATGTGCCATCGAGTCAGCCCCGACTCATAGAGACCCCTCCTTGGGTTTCCGAGGCAGTATCACTACAGAAGTAGGATTGCCCAACCTTCCTTCCGAGGAGTGGCTGGTGGGTTTGAACTGCCAGCCTTCTGGTTAGCAGTCAAGTGCCTTAGGCACTATGCTACCAGTGATACTGCCTCGGAAACCCAAGGAGGGGTGGCTATGAGTCACAATCAACTCAATGGCAGTGAGTTTTTTCTTTTTCTTTTCTCCAGACTTTTAAATATGCCAAAGTAGCTAGTACATGGTTCTCTAACCAGAACATTTTCAAAAAATATGTGCTGATTTATTGATGAAACTTTTTTTTCTTTAAATCTAAAATAGCTCTCTAGAAAGACTTAAATCAACTTCTTATAGATTGGGAAAAAATAAAAAAAACAACCTGGTGTGGGGGTCTTGTCAGACAGCAGAACTCCCTGTCATTTGCTAAACCTCACCTTAACCAAGTTTGCAGTCATTTTGAAAGAGATTACATTTTGTCTTGTTTTTATTATTGTGTTTTACATTTTATTAGAAAACTGATAGGATAAATTGAGTAACTGAGTTACAAAACATTGAGTATGTTTTAAAAAGTGTAAGAAAAATATTTAAAGCTTTGTAAATAATTAGATCCACTTAGAATGTGTTAAATATTTGGAAACCTAAACCCAAAATAATAGCATAAATCTACAAATGTGCTCTTAAGAGTTTCAAAGTACACTATCCTAAAAATTCCTATTCAGTGAGTCTTACTTTGTCTTCAAATATAATTTCTTCTCACATTTTCTCACCATGTTTCTTCCTGTATATATACTGCCTATTATTTTTATTAGCAAGACTGGTTACTTTGCCTTGGTGTTCTATTCCATGGCTATTTATGTCATTGACCCCAACCCCATTGCCATTGAGTTGATTCTAACTCATAGTGACCCCACTGAGTTTCCAAGGTTATAAATCTTTATGGAAGTAGATTGCCTTATTTTTCTCCTGTGGAGCAGCTGGTGAGTTTGAACCACTGACATTTGGGTTAGCAGCCAAATGCTTTACCCACTATTTCACCTTAGCTCCTTATACATTGACTAGTTACATCTACTTAAAGAATTCTAACACTCAAAAGACATTCTTAATCTCATTAAGATACTGTTTATAAATTGACCATTATTTGTAAATGAATTGACTATATATAGATTCTTTTTTCTCTGTTCAACTCAAACAATCTGATGTTGTTGAATTATAACAAAATTGCTTCCTGTCTTTTTCAAACTTCTCTTGTTTGACTCTAAATGCTGTCTTCAAAAGAATATAAATTGGAAATGTAAGATAACTTTCTATTTCCTGTTATTCATAATCTGATAACTTCTTATTCACCCCTCCAAATAAACCAAAATCTCTGCCATCAAATTGATTCTGTCTCATAGTGACCCCTACTGGGTTTCCAAAACAGTAAATCTTTACAGAAGTAGATTGCCCATCTTCCTTCCACAGAGTAACTGGTGAGTTTGAACTGCCAACCTTCAGGTTAGCAGTGAAATGCCGTAGGCATTGTGCCACCATAGCTCCTTTATTCATCCCTGTTGTTGTTATGTGCTGTAGTGTTGAAACCGACTCCTAGGGTTTCCGAGGCAGTATCACTATGGAAGTAGATTGCCTGGGGTGCCTATTATTTATGACAATAGCTCTTTTTAATCAGAAGTGATATCTTTTATTGTGAACTCCAGATTTACTACAGAAGGATGAAAACTTTTCTCCGTATAATATTACTCTAATTTATTGTGATTAAAGCATACAAACATGCTATTTACATTGTTAATTTTATATCTCCAAATGAAAAGAAATTTAAATCTAATCAGAAGTGAATTACTTAGATAGTGAATATTATTGTACACCTTTTTAATTTTTTTTCTCACTTAATTTATTTTCCAAAGAGAGAAAACACTCACATATACTAAGAAATTACCAATATTTCTTATTTGGGCGTGTGTCAACTGGTTGAAACCAGTTGATTCAATAAGGAAGACTGATTTTGTTCTTGTTTTCTTCAAAGAGACTGAATTTGGTATAGATATACATTTTTAATTGGCAAATACAGTAGCTCGAAAGTAACCTATTTAAGAATGTTCTATGTGAATTTGAGAAGAGCATTTTCTGAGCTCCACAGACCAAGCTGAGTATTAACAATGCAGTACTTGTGGTGTCATGTTTATTAATGACTCAGTAGGAGGGACAGACGTGAAACAAGTGTAGATGTAATTCATTCTTCATACTATCTTGATACTATAACAAGCCAACAGGATGAAAATGTGTTTACAAAGTATGTACCTACTCTGAAGTACACTTTAAAAAATACCTTGGAAATATCTAGCTTTATCTTTTCTTTCTTTCTTTTTTTTTTTTTTAATTGCATTTGTTATATTTTAGGTAAGACACAAAACTTTTCCATGCTTATATAACAAATTTATCCTATAGTGCCTGGACCTAAATTTACCCATTAGTATGAAAGAAAAATAGTAGTGTTTATGAATTAAATTAATCCCTCAAGGACAAAGAAAAACAAGTAATTCATAATAATTATGTATAACTGAAAGGGACATTGGAGAGCTTATTGCCTAACTCATTTATTTCTCAAAAGTGGAAACAGAGGTAAATTTTAGCTAAGCATTAGACTTAACATGTGTACCAATGAACAAAGATATTCTTCTTCATCCTTTTCCAGTTTTTATTTAAGTAGAAACTGAATGGTTCATACTCATATAGGGCAATAGCACAACGAAATATGGGAAATTGCAAAGGTAGAACATCTCTCCCTCTCAGTATTCACAGAACTTCAGAGGTGGTAAGAATAGTATAGTATTTCTGGATGGGAAAAGCCAAGAAGTGAACCTCTTGGGATTTCTGACTCCAACAAGAGCAGATTAATATTCCAGAGAAGAAAGTGGCTGTGTGGCTCAGGCAACATGAGTATTATATTTGGTTCTGACTGAGGCTACAGCCTCACACACAAACACACACACACACACAGAGAAACAGAGAGAGAGAGAGAGAGAGAGGGAGAGAGAGAGAGAGAGAAAGATTAAAAACAACAATGTAATTTAGGAGTAATGTTACAGTTTTTGTAAACAAATTCATCCAGTTTTAGTAAATGACTGATAATTTTATTTATTTTTAAAAAAATAAAACCCCAAACCTGTTTTTTACTCCTGATTCTCTGCCACTTAAGTTGATGGTAAAACTTTTGATACATTCAATTTTAATTGATTTAATTGATTAATTAACTATATTCATTTTAAGGATTTGAATTCAGAAAGACACCAAACTTGCCCCCCCCCCATTCCTGTGTGTGAAATAAGGTCATTTATCAGCTCTGCTTTATTTGCAAAAGAAGGTTCAGTTGCCCTTTATATTATTGTTCGAGCTCAAGACAATGTTTCTTTACTTATGAGCAGATGTTTGAAATCCTCCAGGAGGTTTCTATAAGACTATGGAAATGAACTTGGCATGGGTACTGGGCTCCCAGGTGGAGCAGTGCACATGAGCCTCCTTAGAAGTGTTAGATCAAGGCTAGTCAGGGAAAGCAACAGAGCCTAGCCACCAAAAGCCGATTGCTTTGGTGAGTGACAGGTACAGGCTCCTTCTGAAGCATGAAAAGGAATGCTAAATGATCTCCCTGACAGAATAAATCTTCTGTTTGTTTGGTCTGGACCAGATGTGCTACAGGCTGATGTGGAAATGTCTGCTCATGCCAATTTCACTTTAAATCACAATTTGGCAGGCAGGTTAGTTTTGAAAGTTGCAGCCCCTTTAGCAATTTAAACAGAAATGTTTTCTAATGGTCTTTTCAGTTGATTTGTGAATCCACACCAGGGCCTAAATAAGGCTATACATTGCTGTTCTCTGGAGATGTGGGTCACTTGATGAAAAACTTCTGTCTTGAGATTGAATGGGAAATATGGCTCTATTTTCTGTGTTGCACTGCACGATCTTTGTCTGTGTGTCTAGAACTGTGCTGAGTGCATACACAGATTTATTTCTTCTTGCCATTTTACATGAAAGTCGCTTTAATGCTTTAAAGACAGGAGTAAAATTCTGTTTAGCAGGTTTCAATTGTTCTAAGCATTTCTCAAAATCTCAAGGCAAGAAAGATCTCAAAAGACTCACATTGCTCAACATATATTACATAATTTAAACATATGGTCACTCTCTAAGACTCTTCACAGACAAAGTTTCTAAAGAAATCTTTAGGGAATTTGGAATTTTAGAGATATAGAAAACTCTTCTCTCAATAGAGGCAGTAATTTTTTCCTGAACTACTTGAAAGGGTATGTCATGTCTTCATTTTCTTTATAGAGGTGATTTTGACAGCAATGGTTAATGAATGGAAATTTTCATCAGTATTCTTATTACCAATTGCATGAGGACAAAGATCTTTGTCTATTTTTATATCGTTTGGTACTTCACGTGCCTAAAATGATGCAGGTACATAGTACTTGCTCAATAAAACTTTGTTAAATGAGTTAATTGAGATATCTGGATGTATTTTTATCATTCAATCAATAATTACAGGTTGAGTTTGCTACTAAACTACAAAAAGAATATGGTTTCTGTGGTTTTAGCTGTAAAACTTGAATTATTACTGACAATTCTTAATCAAAAGTTCTCAAAATTGTGCTTCCCAGCAACAATGAGAAATGAGTGTGTTTGTCATCAGGGCCTAGAACAATGAATCCATTGTTTTATTGTAAAATTTTAAGTTGGACAGCTCAGTCATGTGAAGAATTATATAAAAAAGGAATCATTTGTTTTTATCATGTTCCACCATCTCTGTAGAGTACTCAGTGATTATTAATGATGAAAGTAAACTAAATAATTTTTAAAAAAAAAAACATTATTTATCTAGCTATAGAGGCATTCTCATCTTCCATCTTAAGTGAAAATACTTTTCCAAGCAAGATCCAAAACCCAGAGGCCATATAAGAAAAGATTTTAGATTTAAATACATAAGCAATAAATCCTGGTTTAATGAAAAAAAAAACATAAACCAAGTTAAAATGTTAATTTCAATGTGGGAAAATTTGCAACATGTTTGAAAACTGAGGACAAGATTCTTTAATACATTTAAACTGCTCAACATCAATTAAAAACACAAAACAAAGCAAAAATTACTATGCAAAAAGTTGATCAAAACTCTGTCCAAATATCATTTCTTTCAGCTGACAGACTGACAAAGATTTTTTTTTTAAATGATAATACACAAATTGGTTTGGAGAAATAAGCACTCTCATACATTATTGCTATGAGTATAAATTGCTACATCCTCTTTCAAAGGCAATTTGAAAATAAATATTACCAGAGATACAAAAGGCCTATACAAGGAGAACTATGAAACACTACTATAAGAAACCAAAAGGGACTTACATAAAGGGAAGAATATGCCGTGCTCATGGATAGGAAGATTTAACATCATGAAAATGTCAATACGACTCAAATTGATCTACAGATATAATGCAATTCCGATCCAGGTTCCATCATCATTCTTCAAGGAGATGGATAACTAGTCACCAACTTTATATGGAAAGGAAAGAGACCTCAGCTAAGTAAAGCACCACTGAAGAAGAATAAAATAGGAGGCTTCAGACCCCCCAATTTCAAAACTTACTACCTAGTCATGGTAGTTAAAGCAGGCTATTATTGGTACAACAATAGACACATAGATGAATGGAACAGAATTGAGAACTCAGAAGGAAATCCATCCACCTAGGGAAAGATGATCTTTGGCAGAGGACTGAAACTCATTAAATGGGAAGATATATTCTCTTTCATAAATGGTGCTTGCAGGACTGGATATCTATTTGCAGAAAAATGAAGTAGGATCCATACCTCAGACTATCTACAAAACTAACTCAAGTTGGATAAAAGACCTGAATATAAAATCTTATACTATAAAGACCATGAATAAGTACACTATCAAACATACTCAAAATGCACAAATAGAAGAACATAAAATAGATGAATGACACCTCCCTACAATTAGATACTATGTACATCAAAAGATTTCACCAAGAGATTGAAAAAATAACCCACTGACTGGGGAAAAAAAAAATAGTCATTAATATATTGGAGTAGGGGTTAATCAGTAAAATTTATAGAAAACTTCAAAACTTCAACAACAAAAACAAAATAATCCAGTTGGAAAATGGGCAGAGGACATGAGCAGATGCTTCACCAAAGAAGACATTCAGGCTGCCAACAAACGCATGAGGAAATGTTCCTGATCATTAGCCCATGGAGAGATGCAAATCAAAATAATAATGAGATATCATTTCACCCCAGCACTAATAGCAAAGTTCAGAAAAACAGAAAATGACAAATTCAGTCAACAAATACCTTGAAGGAATGAGTTGTTGGGCCTGTGGACTCAGGACCATAGTCTTGAGTGACATCAAGGTCAATTGGCGCAACACAGTCCATAAAGACATCATCCAACCTTGGAGAGTAGTGACTGGGGTCTTAAAAGCTTGCAAGCGGCCATCTAAGGTACAACCATTGGTCTCTCCCCTTCCAGAACAAAAAAGAGTGAAGAAAATAAAAGACGCATAGAAACAATTCATCCAAAGGACTAATGGACAATGCAAACCCAAGCCTCCACAATCCTGAGAGCAGAAGAAATAGATGGTAGCCAGCTACCACTACTGACTTTTCTGAAAGGGATCACATTAGAGGATCCTGCATAGAATGGGACAAAAATGTGGAACAAAAGTCAAAACTATAAAAAAGACCAGGCTTACTGGTTAAATAGAGACTGGTGGAACCCGAGACTATGACTGTCTGTCACCATTCAGATTTGGAACTGAGCTCCCTCAGTCAAGTGTCAATCAACTGAGCTTAATTGTCAGTCAAACAACAGTCAAGTCTACAAGGTGAGCAATAACTCTAGAAAGGTAGACACCCCTTGGAACAATACTGTTTGAGATCAAAAGGCAGCATTTGCCCAAGGACAAAGCTAGAAGGCAGGAAGGTTTAGGAGTGAAGGAGGAATGGAAATGAGAAACAGTGAGGAAACAGGAAGAGTGATGATACATTGAAGGGATTTCAATCAATGACATGAAACAAAAGGTGTGTGAATTATTGAATGGAAAACCGATTTGCTCTGTAAACTTCCATCGAGATCACAACGCCAACTGTGTTTTTAAATTTTTTTTGAAAGAAATTAAATCTTTCAAAAGAAAAGTCTATATAGAATGCATAATTAGGTATGGTGCCAGAAGAAACAGGCCCAGAGGCTTTAAGACAACTCCAGAACTGTACTTCCAAATTTCCAGGTTGTATAAGGCAAAAGGGAGCTCTGGTACCATACTGCTTAAGGCACTTGACTGCTAACCAGAAGGCTGGCGGCTCAAACCCACCAGACACTCCTCGAAAGGAAGATGGGGCAATCTACTTCGTAGTGATACTGTCTCGGAAACCCAAGGAGGGGTCACTATGAGTCAGGTCTGACTCAACAGCACATAACAACAACAACATAAGGCAAGAGGAATGATCATCATTAAAACGAGGCACACTTTTAACCTACAAATGTTCTTCATTAACAGATTAACAGATACACTTTGAATATTTTTAATATTTTTAGACTGGTAGACTGTTCCTTCCAGAACATCCTAGTCTGAAAACATTTTCTCTAGGCATCCTTTATTAACCTGCCTAAAAATCATAAAAGGTTATAGCATTGTTGTTACAGCTTTCAAATTTCCATTTTTGATTTTGTTTTGGGGGGCGGTTTGCAGCAAAACCTAGAGATTAAATATTTGGTACACCAAGTAAGCTTCTCAATAATTACCTTGAAAACACCAAGATGAAGACATCAGAATCAATGCATTTAGGGTTACTTTACTCATTTGACAACAGAATGCTTACTATGTGTCAGCACCAATTTCTTACTTCTTGTTGTTGTTATATGCCGTCGAGTCGGCCCCAATTCATAGCGACCCCTCCTTGGGTTTCCAAGGCAGTATCACTACAGAAGTAGGATTGCCCAGCCTTCCTTCCGAGGAATGGCTGGTGGGTTTGAACCACCAGCCTTCTGGTTAGCAGTTGTGATAGTTGAAGATCTGTCAACTTGGCTGGACTTCACTTGTGAGTGTTGTTTCTCATGATGGATCACATGACTATATCCTAAGCGGCCGGTCAGTCTAGGGGGAGTTTCCCCAGAGGTGTGGCCTACCTGTAATACTATCCGAGGAACAAACTGGAAAAACAG
>NW_006921621.1:4744246-4760355 GCF_000298275.1 Orycteropus afer afer
ATATATATATATATACTTTGCTGGTTTTTGTGTTTCTCTAGAGAACCCCATCCAACACAGCAGTCAAGTGCTTTAGCCACTATGCTACCAGAGCTCCTAATTTTATTACTGTTGTTGTTGTTGTTGTGTGCCGTCGAGTCGGCCCCAGGAATACAAAAATGAACAACAATCTCTGTCTTTCTAGAGTCCATAGATTCATGAGTGGGATTGTGGGGAGGCAGTGAAATAGAAGATAACTTGAAATTTGAGTTTATGAATGTCTACGTTTTATATCAATCATATGTTTGAGACTGGAATGTAAACACTTCTGACAGCTCAATATTAAGTCAATGGATATTTCAGCATTTTGCAACCTTCTGGATTACCCTGAAGTGTTTTAAGTATACAGTAGCCTGGGGCTGCACTCAGACCTCAAGGATCAATCACCCTGAAGTAGGGTCCTAGTGCATATCTTTGAGAAGCTTGACAATGATTCTGATGAGCCACAGGTTGAGATCCTCTGAAGTTTTATTGTTTACTATTTGATTAGAAATATGGGTCTGTTACATCAATATGTAGAAAGAAACCTTAGATATGGAGTCTCACTCACTCACTCACTGCTATGGAGTTAATTCTGACTCACAGGGACCCCCATTGGGTTTTCAAGGCTGTAAATCTTTATGGAAGCAGACTGCCTCGTCTTTCGTCTTTGGAGCAGCTGCTGGGTTCAAACCACTGACTGTTTGGTTAACAGCCAAAAGTCTTAACCACTACACCACCATAGCTCCTTTGATATGTTCATGAAAATGAACATATGTATTGATGGCCTATACTTCCCTTTAATCCCTTGAGTATGAGATTGGTGGACTCAGAGGAGCATTCCCTCACACTTCCTGTACCTGAAAACTCCAGTGGGTTTTAAGGCTGTAAATCTTTATGGAAGCAGACTGCCTCATCTTTCTTCCTTGGAGCAGCTGGTGGGTTCAAACCACTGACCTTTTGGTTATCAGCCAAAAGCCTTAACCACTACACCACCAGAGCTCCTTAGATATGGAGTAGTCTTGTGCTTCTTATAGTTTTTTAGCTAAACTTTGTTTTTCAGAACACCTGGCTACCAGAATTCCGCTTACTCCAAAGGGAAGATAAACTGTGTCAACTGTTAGAAAGTCATTAAAATATACCTCCAGGAATAGTTATGTCCTCATAGAAAACCCTGACACCTGTTGTCTTTTACAGCAATCCCAAGCCTACCTCATACATTTTCTTTCTTTTTTTTTTCTCTCTTGTTCTTGGGAATGATTTCCATGAAAATGAGATCTTTATTTCTTGAGAGTTCATCTGTTCCTGCTGCTCAGAGGAAAAAAATGCTTAAAATTTAAGCTCTATGAGTTGAATTAGAATGCTTCTCAGCATTTTCCACAAGGATCAGTAGCTTTTTGCCGTCTACCAGGAATTCAAGCCCTGCTGCCTACTAGCTGCTGTTGGGATAAAGGTTTACTGGTGCTTTTTCTTGTGGTCAAGTCATTCTTAAGCACAGCTATCCGAGCTCATGTGACTGCAATTAAGGAGAAGGCTACATCTCCCTAAGTCTCTTCCCTTAACCTTTAGCCTCATTCTATAAATGGTTATAGGTAAGTCTGAGGAAAAGTTTACCACAGAGAATTAAGCTCCAGATGATGGACCTAACACTTCATATGAAAGAGCTCCTTTTTGTAATTCCCTTTTTTCTGTGCTGTTATTTTCTTCTTTATTACATCCCTTTATAACTACAGACTAAGTACTATCGCAGGCAAATGTAGCAAAACTTCTGTAATCAAACACTGTCTTAGGTTGGCATTTGTAGATGTGTATTTACTAGGATGTTTTTTCTGTTAATTGGATTAAGTATACAAATGGCTGAAAATGCTATGTGGTATTTGCTTCAACCTAGAATGTAATCGCAGGGAAGGGAAAAGACCATGTTTATCTGACATTATGATTTTGTTGTCTTTGTATTTGAATGCATTTGGTATAATATGAGTTAATTTCCTTAGCTATCAAAGGCCTATGGGCTGTTAAAATCTACATGGATCTGGTTGTATTTTAATAGAATCTGAGTGCAAGAAGACCTAAGGGCACATAGCAAATAATGTTGATCCTGACTCATATTACCCCTCCTTGGGTTTCCGAGGCAGTATCTCTACGGAAGTACATTGCCCAATCTGCCTTCCGAAAAATAATCTAGCCCTATTCTTATCATCCCCCAAATAACCATTCTCTTACCCCATATGGAAATTATCTTAGAATAAAATACTCTCAAAAACTGAAGTCAAGTTTTCAGGTTACTTTATGAATTTTCACTAATAATCCACATAAAATAATATAGTGAAACTGTGCCTTCTGCTTTACTCTTTTATTTATTGTTAAGGAAAAACAATCCATTTCTCCAGTATGTGGCTAATTGCCCTAAGATAGAAATTGGAAGAGAAGATCTTAAAAGCAAACAAAACCAGTTGTTCTGAATCTTCTTCTTGCAGTTCCTTTACTATGGTTGATACTGACTATGTATCTAAAACTCATTCTTCTACTTCTTCTTCAATAGCCAAACACATCAACCAGGAGAGAGGTTGCAAATACCAGAAATTTATATTCTTAACATCCTTTCATTTAAGGGGGACCATGTTAACCAGAACTGGCCAGTGATACATGAGGGGAATTCTGCTGGGGCTTTGGGAAAAATACTCACTCCACCTTGATAAAAATAGAAAGATGTACAAGTGGAAGCCTGTCTTTTCCTACCAATTTAGCAGAGGCTTTGTGTGAAGATGTAATAAATGGAAGTGCTGCAGTCATTTTGCAACCATGAGGAGACATCACCGATTTATTGGGCATGGCAGAGCAAAAAGATAGAAATAGCCCGGGTATTTGATGACAACATGAAGTCATTAACCCTACCGGAGAAGTCTACTGAGGTATTGAGATATTTTTGTTATGTAAGGTAATAAAGACCCAATGATTGAGCCATTTTCAGTTGGCTATTTTATTCTTTTCAATCAAAAGTATCTTTATACATTGCCAAATGGGACAACACTTACAAAACAGGCAAGGTCTAAGACTCAAAATTTGACAATCCTCTAGTTTTATTTAATTTGTCTGTAATAAAACTAGATAAACTCAGACTAAAAACCCAGTTAATATCTAGCAGTTCTATCCAACACAGTGCCCCAAAAATATAGGAAGCCTAGATCAACCATATTCAAATAGTAATAAATATCAACTGGCAGTTTGCACCAGTAAAAATAGTTATAGAAAGAAAATCAGAATATCATGAAGTTAAAGATCAAGCAGTGGCAAGTTAGATACTTTATGACAAATCTGAATTAAGGCCCATGTACTCTATTATTTATTAAGAAACTAACTTAGCTCCCAAAATGTCCCACCCCCTAGCTGTATTGGAATAGACAAAAAAAGAAAGTCAAGTAAAAACAAGGAATTGTTCATACATTACGTAGGTAGGGAGATGCAAATTCAGTTTAAAATTGCTGAAAATTTGAGGCTTTTTTATTGGAAAAATTTTAAAGTGCATTCAATTTCAAATAAAAATATGATTTCTCCAAAGCATTATACTTTGACTTTAGTAGGGAAATCACTGAAACCTCTTGACCAAAATAGAATTAGAAATCTACATTAAGACATAAGCATTGGAAAATTCAAGTAAAGCCATTGATACTGATAGACTCATGTTACTGTCAGTAGATAAAAAGAATTTGACACAAGACAGAGTATTTCAAGTGATTTAGTAAGGAGAAACCGATACAACCTGAAAGAAAAGAATGAGATACCAAATGAAATGGAACACAAGTGAAAATGAACACATGTATTGATGGCCTATACTTCCATTTAATCCCTTGAGTATGAAAGTGGTGGACTCAGAGAAGCATTCCCTCCTACTTCCTGTACCTGAAAATTCATTAATGACAAATATAAGGTCTTCTCCTATACCATAAGTTCCTGTGTGACTTGTTTTCAATAATTATTTTCTTAGTGTGTGTGTGTGTGTGTGTATGTATGTCTCATCTCTCTATGTATAATAATAATAATATTGTTAAAATTTATTTAGTACTTACTTCATGAATATGGCTCAGGCCAGGACAGTGTTTTTGTTCTGTTATACATAAAGTCACTGTTCTGGTTACCTAGTGCCACTCTGACAAGAATGTACCACAAATGGGGTGGCCTTAACAAACAAGAGTTTATTCTCTCACAATTTGGAGGCTTTAAGTCCAAGTTCAAAGTGCCAGGCTAGGGGCTGTGTGAAAGCCCCTCAGCCTTGGGTTTCAGCTCTGCCTCCAGCTGCTGGCCCACTGAAGCTAGAGGCTTTTCTTCACTCAGACAGTTGCTGGCTGCTGAGGCTGTCAAGTCCAAGGTCAACAAGTAAAAAGGCACAGTCCCGATGTTACCAAACCGCATGGCAGGTCATTAATTCAAGTCTATTGTAAGTTCCAAGGTTGGCAGATTGTGACAAGCTGCTGAACAACGACATGGCTACATGCAGGGTTTAAGTGTGCCACAGCTAGAGACCATTCCCCAAGGCTTCTGCTTATATACAGGAAGCAGACCACATTCCCTAAGGCAGCTACTCAGCTGCTCACTGTAGATTCCACCATGGAGTTGATTGCCAGTCTCATCATGGGGAACACTACATTGAGCTGCCCAGCCACTCAACTAGGCCCAGCCAAGTTGACACACAAGCTGAACTACCACAGTCACCATAGTAAAAGGTGACTCAACAACAACTAACAACTGACCCAGAATATGGATCCATGTCCTTTTATTAATTATGGCAATGAGTTGCCTCTCCAATGGATGGATGCTCTTTGGAGTGAACAGAGAAAATATGTGTCTATGAATTTTCCCTTCCCCATCTCCCAGGTATGTCATTTATGACAGTGTGCACTGTGAACACTCAATCTAAATTTATGGATGAATATGCAAATGATTGTGTAAATGCATGGGCTGACACAAAGCCACTTGTGCAGGTTTGGAGAAATCAGGATTCTTGAGGTAGTCAGCTTTCCCACTGATAGCTACAGGGCCAAATTTAAACACCTCTGGCTTCTTAGTGTAGTGAGCACTCTGTCCAGACAGTACCTTTTTTAGACCAGATTCACACAAAACAATTATTATCATCCAGTGTAAGGAGACTCAACTATTAAATAATCCAAGTCCCAAATCTCTGAGGCTGGCAATGAAGGTGGGAAGCATTAGATAGTGTAACAGTCTAATCATAATGGAGATACAAAAATGCAGTGACTTGAACAGTCTAGGAGTGTAGTTTTCTTTCACATAACAGAAATGAGATATAGGTAGTCTAATCCTAGTTAAAGTCTCTGCCATCTTCAAAATATGACTTCTGTCCCAGATCCAGTTCTTGCAATGGCAAGTAGAGAGGGCAAAGAAAATTCATTCCTTTTAAGGGTACAGCCTGGAAGTAGCAAACATCAATTCTATTCATATCTCATAAACTGAACTAAGTCACATGGCCATCTCTAAGTGCAAGGGGTGCTAAAAAGTGTACTATATAGTGAATGGCTATATGCCATTATAAAACTCAAGAGTACTATTCTTAAAGGAAGGAAAAGTGAGTATTGGAGCACAGTGTTAGAAGGAATAGTATGGTACTTGCAGAGAGTTAGCTTTCAACTCTGATGGTCACCCTCTCTTTGGGGAAATTTCCTATCTATGGTTTTGGAACTGGCCTAGGTCAATTATGCCTCCTCTCTTAGCTGTTGTGGGCTCAGTGTGGACCCAGATATGAACAGCTTGGGACATTTATTTATTTAATTAAGTGATTAAAACAACTATCAAAGTAATACAAAATAATACTGATGTATAATTAAAAATACAGAGTGAACAGTTATAAGGAAAAGTACAAGTCTCTTGTTGCACAGCCCATTCCACAGAGGGGACACCTTCTTAGGTCCCTTAAAGATGTGTTCTGGCAATTATTTCCATAGTCCAAAATATTACACTTATGTTTATATGTTTTCATCAATTTTAGATATGGCCTATTGAATCTTAGTTCACTTACTAGCAACAACATACCTTTTCTTTCCCTCTCAACCAGTATAATTGCATTTTAATTCCTCTATTCATTGTCTCTATAATTTTAGGAAATATACTTACATATTAATTTCTTATTTGGGCAATTATAGACAGATTTTTTGATTCTCTACTTTGAAGGTAAGGCTATTAGCACTTCTAACATTTCTTTCAGCTTTCATCTTCCATTCTAACCCAAACTTTTGTCCTTTTTATTCTTACATGTCCAGCTTGATAATATTCCATTGTATTAATTAGCCATAATTAAGTAACTCATGATTTGTCACAGAGTGTTCTAAAAGTTGAAAAATCAATAAAATTGTTCACATTATTATGACTAGTGTGAAGCAGACAGGTTAGCCACTGGTCTGTATCCCATTTTTCCTATCCTATGGGTAGTGGAGAAGAGGAAAAGTGGGGGCGAGAAGAAAGGAAGGACAAAATAATCCATCCTGATGGATAATCTGGAATTTATAAATTTATGAGGCATGGCTTGTTGGAAAATGTCAGTGTCAAATAAGCAATTAACAGAGTGTAAAAGGAGATGTTTCATGACTGAAAGGGATCCCCTGAGGTAAATAATGCCCACATGTGTTATCTTGAGACCTCATATATTAAATCTGGGCCAGTATTTATGCTAATGCTGTTAAACTGGGAAATGGACAGCTGTGTTGGTGGTTCCACAAATACCCATATTCTTTGAATTAATACCAAAGTTTGGCACTAGGTAAGATCTTTGATTCCTTAGTGATTAGATAATGCAACAATTTATATATTTTAGTCTATTTTTATTGATTACTATAGAAGCAAGAATCCAATATGAATACAGTTTCTTTGTCATAGCACCTTTTTCCCTCCTAGAGTTTCTTACTGCCTACCGTTTCTTGCAATATTTATTTTCATCATTCCCTCATTTCGCTGGAGTAAATTTCTTAAGAAATGGTGAACGAAAATAGGTTTTCTGGGTCTTTGCATATTTAAAAATATCTACTTTCTTACACTTGAGTGATTAATTGGCTGCTATAGAATTGACTTGATTTGTGTTAGCTCTTTAGAAAAGAGGCATTAGATTGCCTGGGAAATATCTGAAATTAGGTGATTTCATTTTTCAAAATTCCAATTTTTCACCTAAAATTGGTGACCAGAATGAACTCTAAGATTCCATCCAATTGTGTAAATAATTATAATAATAGATGTTATTTTTAAAAATAAATTTTGTGTCTATTGTTTTATTGTTTCAGTGAGTTCAATGAGAATACCAGAACACTTAATTGTACTCATGAGGAACCTGTACATAGACCAACAGGCAGTCATTCTAACAGAACAAGAGGATATTGCATCACTAAAATCAGAAAAGTATGTGTCAGGGTTGTATCCTTTCAACACACTTACTAATCTATAGCTGAGCAAATAATCTGAGAATCTGGACTATATGAAGAAGAATACAGGATCAGAATTTGAAGAAGACTCATTAACAACCTGAAATGTAGATAACACACCCTTGTTTGCTGAAAGTGAAAGTACTTGAAGCACTTACAGATGAAGGTCAAAGATTACAGCCTTCAGTATGAATTACACCTCACCATAAAGAAAACAAAAGTCCTTACAACTGGACCACTAAGCAATATCATGATTTAAAAAAAAAAAAAAAGACAAAAAATAATAAAAAAAAAAACATTGCCAGTGAGTTGATTCTGACTCCTAGCAACCCCCTCAGGGCTTCTGAGGCAGTTAATCTTTATGGAAATAGATTGCCCAGTCTTCCATCCATGGAGTGGCTGATGGTTTGAACCACCAACCTACTGGTTAGCAGTCAAATGCCTTAGGCATGGCACTACCAGAGCACCTTCAATTGTATATTATATATGTATATTTATTTATATATATTTCATAAACTATATATGAAATGAAGGAGAAAAAAAAATTCTATCATCTATACTGTTTCATTTTTAAAGAAACCATGACTCCTTGCATGTATGACTGATTTCAGGTCTAGGGCAGAAATGTACAAGATGAGCCTCAACATTTTACTATGGCAGATATCAAGGAAATGATTAAACACTACTAAGATTATGTGAAGAACTCAAGAACCAACTTGAAAAAGCTTCCTCTAGTCAAACACGGGACAGTTTGAGTATCAATATGGATAATAACTTCAATATATTTAAATCTATCAAATATGTTTAAATTCATGAGTTCTTAGTTACATATTAAGAATATTTGGTCATAATTGGAGAATGGAGTATTTTGAGAATTGATACACTTATTTTGCCTTTTCTATGCAACTGTATCACGGGGTATGTAAGTAATAGGTAAAGGGACATTTATCTTTTTATGGCCAATAAGTGAAGAAAAAATAATGGAATTGAAATGTCAACATTTAATAACGCTCTGGTAGCATCATGCCTAAGGCACTTGACTGCTAACCAGAAGGCTGGTGGTTCAAACCCACCAGTCACTCCTCGAAAGGAAGATGGGGTAATCTACTGCATAGTGATACTGCCTCGGAAACCCAAGGAGGGGTTGCTATGAGTCGGGGCTGACTTGATGGAACACAACAACAACAACAATGAATTAATAAAACCAAACTCACTGTCGTCAGGTCGATTTTGACTCATAGCAACCCCCTTTGGGTTTCCAAATTGGTAAGTCTTTAAGGAATTAGTTTGCCCAGTCTTTCTTCCATGGAGTGGCTGGCAGGTTTGAACCCTCAACCTTCTGGTTGGCAGTCAAAATGCCTTAGGCACTATGCCACCAGAGTTCCTTCCTCATGGACTTCCAAAAGAACTAACAAATCTGGCCCGGAAGAAGTGCAGCTGGAATGCCCCTTGGAAGCGAGAATGGCCAGACTTCATCTCACCTACTTTGGTCATTGCGGTGTAGTAAATTACCTGGTATGGCTTTTCTAGCTATAAGTCTTTGTAAACTCCATGGTGGAATTTGCTGTGAGAAACTGAGTAGCTTCTGATTGTTAAAATCATCCACCTGGGGTATTTCTGTTGGGAGCAGCACAAAGTAATGTTCTGGGAAGTTTGTTCTCTCTCACGTGCTTAGAATTCTGATGTTATGATTGGCTAATTTGGCCACTCTGCCAGCTCAAAAGGAGACCTCCTAGAGGCAGAACTCTCTCTGACTACTGGGTGAGAGGACGTACTGCTGAGAAGGAACACGCTCCTGATAGATGCGTGCTGCTGGGAAAGAGATGCAAGAGACAGGCATCACTGAGAGAGACACCGAGGGACACGCTGAGAGAGAGACTGTGAGAGACTGTTGGGTGAGAGACGATAGGCTGAGAGAGACTGAGAGTTTTCCTGAACTTGAATTGCAATCTGGTGCTTCCCTGATAAACCCCATAATCTGTGAGTTCTGTGTGGCCACTGCAGTGAATTATTGAACTCAGGAGAGGTGGTGAGTGTTTTGGGAGGAACGATTGGTGAAAGGGCTGGAGGGAGGCAACATGTCTGGACTTGCAGGAATAGGCCTTGGATTACTGATGGTGATCCTACCTTCCTCTTGTGCTGTTAGAGGAGGTCAGGAGGTGTGGCCTTCTTCCTTTTTAGCAGTCATGTTGTCAGAAGAAACCATTCCTTGGAGAAGGATATTATGCTTGATAAAGTGGAGAGTCAATGAAAAAGAAGATGGCCCTCAATGAGAAGAATTGACAGAGTGGCTGCCGCGATGAGGTCAGCTATAGCAAGGATTGGGGAACTAGCGCAGGACTGGGCAGTGTTTCATTCTGTTGTACATAGGGTCGCTAAGAGTCAGAGCTAATCAATGGCACCTAACAACAGCAACAACAACAATGAATTAATAGGATTCCTGGTGGCACAGTGGTTAAGTGCTTAGCTACTAACCTCAAGGTCAATGGTTTGAACCCATTGTTCCACAGGAGAAAAATGTAACAGTCTACTTTCATAAAGATTTACAGCCTTGGAAACCCTGTAAGGCAGTTGTACTGTGCCTTATAGAATCCCTACGAGTTGGAATGACTTGATGGCAACAGCTTATTTTTTTCTCTTTTTTTTTTTGAATAAATGGATAGATATAAGCAATATACATCGGTAGTTGCTAATGTTATAAAAAGGAAGGTAACCAGAGTTACATCTTCCTAAGGAGAAAACCCAACCTACTAGGAATATCCTTGCCAAAATATCAAACCTGAATCTAATCAAGACTTTATTTTTAATTTTTGTTTTTAAATATTTTTTTATATTGGAATAACTTTATTTTATTTATATATTTATTTTTAAATTGTGCTTTGGGTACAAATTTACAAAGCAAATTTGTTTTATATTCAACAGTTCATGCACATTTCATTTCACAGCCCTGATTACCATCCCCAACCATAAAAACTCTCCTCCCCTCCCTGTGACTACCCCGTCCCTCTACCCTTCTTAACTATGCATTCCTGTCTGTCCAGCTTTCCCTCTAAGTGAATACTACCCCTTTGGTGTCTCATGGCTGATTGACATAAGGGGGTGCTTTTCCCTAGAGTAGATGGGTGCACCACCCTGGGGTAAGTGTTCTGCATGTAGCTCTTTCTGGTGTTGGGCTGAGAGCTAACCCATGAAAGTGAGTCCATTTCCAGGCCTGAAGGGTAACCCAGGGCCATAGTCTTGGGGGTTCCACCAGTCTCTATCTGACGAGTAATTCTGGTCATTTCGGTGTTTTTGAATTTTGTTCTGCATTTTTCCTCCCACTCTATCCAGGTTCTCCAGTTTTGATGCCTTTCTGAGTAGTTGGCATTGGTAACTGAGCACCATCTAGTTCTTCTGGTCTTGGAGTTGTGAAGGCTGAGGTCCTTGTGGTCCATCTTATCCCTGGACTAATTTTTTCCAGATGCCGTTGATTTTCTTCACTCTTCTTTGATTCAAATGAGAGGAGACCCATAGTTGCATCTTAGATGGCTGCTCAAAAGCTTTTAAGACCCCAGTCTCCACTTACCAAAATAGGTTGTAGAACAAGATTTTTATGTACTATATTGTTCCAATTTGGAAGGAAGTTTGGGCAATCTACTTCTGTGATGATACTTCCTTGGAAACCCAAGGAGGAGTCGCTATGAGTCGGGTCTGACTTGACAGCACATAACAACAACAACATTGTTCCAATTGAGCATACTGTCCCCTGAGACTATTGTCCCAAGTTTGCAGGCCATCTCTCTCAAGGTGTTTGCTTGTCTCAGAGAAGTTACTCAAACTCTGTCTTCTGCTTCTTCTGCAATGTATGTGGCTAATTTTGTAACACAAGTGTATACGTAAGATTATCTTCAGCCAAATCTATCCTTGGTCTAGGATATTTGCCTACCCCCACCTGATCTCCTCACCCATCTATGCATTTATGTGTAGCCTGATGTTTGGTGTTAGTGGTAATGCAGTATTGTGCATGTAATAGTGTTTGGTCTGTTGTATATATGTTATGTGCATGTTTCAGTGTCGTTCCTTTCCCTAATGTCATCATGGTGATCACAGACTCTTTTCATACTGTCCTTCCACTCACCCAAATCAATATATGACCCCCACCTAGTCTGAAATTTTCCCTTCCCTCCCCTCCCATCCCAGGTAACCAACAAAGTGAATTTCCTTCCCTGAGGAAACCTTCCTTTACTTTTTAAAATAATAGGTTCATACAATATTTGTTCTTCTTCAATTGGCTTATTTCACTCAGTATAATTATTATTGTTCATATTATATGCATCTTCTCTTTCTTTTTCTTTGTTAAATTTGCCAGTGGTTTATCAATTTTATTAATCTTTTTGAAGAACCAGCTTCTTGTTTTGATGATTCTCTCTATTGTTTTTTGTTTTCTGTTTCATTTATTTCTAATCTGCTCTTCGTCATTTCCTTACTTCTGGATATTGTAGGTTTCTTTTGTTGCTCTTTTTCTAATTGTTGGAGTTGTTGAGTTAAAGTGTTGATTTTGATTCTTTTTTTTTTTTTTTTTGATGTGTGCATTTATTGCTATGAATTGACCTCTGAGTACTGCTTTCACTGTGTCCCAAAGGTTTTGTAAGTTGTATTTTCATTCTCATTTGTTTTTAGGAATTGTTTTCTTCATACTTTGTTTCTTATGTTACTCAGTAGTTTTTGAGCAGTGTATTATTCCATTTCCACATGTTTGATATTTTTTCATTGGTATTCCTATTATTGCTTTCTAATTTTATAGCATTGTGATCCAAGAAGATGCTTTGTAGTATTTCAGTGTTTTTGAATTTATTAAGGCTTGTTTTATGTCCTAACATATGATCTATTCTGGAGAATGATTCATGTGCACTGGAGAAGAATGTGTATTGTGCTTTTGTTGGGTGGAGTGCTCTGTATATGTCTATGAGGTCAAGTTGGTTGATTATGTTGTTGGGTTCTTCTGTAACTTTGTTGAGTTTTTTCTAGTTGATCTGTCCCTCTTTGAAAGTAGTGTGTCAAAGTCTCCTATTACTATTTTAGAGTTGCCTATTCCTTTCAATTCAGTTAAAAATTGCTTCATGTCTTTGGAGCTCTTTCATTGGGTGAAAAGATATTTATTATGATAATGTCTTCTTGGTTAAGTGACCCTTTCAGCATCATATAGTGACCCTCTTTGTCCCTTATGCTGTTTTTCACCCTGAAGTCTATTTTATCAGAAATTAATATTGCCACTCCTGCTCTTGGTGTAGTGCCTAAGGTATTTGACTGTAACCAGAAGGCTGGTGGTTCAAACCCACCAGCCACTCCTTGGAAGGAATAGTGGGCAATCTACTTCCATAGAGATACCACCTCAGAAACTTAAGGAGTGGTTGCTATGAGTCAGAACTGACTCAATAGCAGTGGGTTTGGCTTTTTTGTTTGGCTCTTGTTTGATTGCCATTAATATATTTTTTTCCAACCCTTAATTTTTTATTTCTTTTTATCTTTATGTCTAAGTTGTGTCTCTTATAGGTAGCATATGATGAGTCTTCTTTTCTTATCCAATCTGCCACTATCTTTCTCTTGACTGGTGCATTTAGTCCATTTGTATTGAGGTAATTAGTGATAGGTGTGAATTTATTGCTGTCATTCTATTCTGTTTTTGGTTG
This sequence comes from Orycteropus afer afer, assembly GCF_000298275.1. Taxonomy (NCBI): domain Eukaryota; kingdom Metazoa; phylum Chordata; class Mammalia; order Tubulidentata; family Orycteropodidae; genus Orycteropus; species Orycteropus afer. The sequence continues at coordinate 4,757,355 of NW_006921621.1, forward strand.
TGCTGCTGGTTATTTCCTTGTTCTAAATACTTTTATGTGCTTTGCTCATTTTGTTATCAAGTGTTTTTTCCTCATTTCTTCATTACTGTTGGTTTTGTGCTTATTAAGCTTATTTGTTTTTCTTCTTTCTGAGTTTGCTTAGGAGGATTGCTACTTTTCTTTGTGATTACCCTGAAGTATTTCCCGAAGTTTAGAAAAGTCTGTTCCCTGAAGACATCATCCTGTCTTCCTCTCCATTTGTAAATTTTGTAATCAAAACTTTTATTCCATGTATTTTCTTTGTTGGTGGTGTCATCGGCAGATTGACTCCCTTATTTCTCTGTGTACTTTATTTTATGAGCTTCTTTTGAGCATCTATTTCTGATTTTGTTTCTAAGTGGTGGCATCAAGCATCTTGATTTTAATTTGTTCTCTGTAGTGGGTTCTCTGTTGGAAAAAATGCCATTTAGTCTTTCTTGTAGGGTTGGTCTCCTTTTCACAAATTCCCTTAATTTATATTTGTCTGAAAATGTCTTGATTTCACCTTCATATTTGAGGGACAATTTGGCTGGATATACAAGTCTTGGTTGGCAATTCTTTTCCTTTAAGGTTTTATATATGCCATCCCATTGCCTTCTTGCCTGCATAGTTTCTGGTGAGAAATCAGAGCTTAGTCTTATTGGTTGTCCATTGTAGATGGCATTTTGTTTTTTCTGAGCTGCTTCCAAGATTCCTTCTTTGTCTTTGGTTTTGGAAAGTTTGATTAAGATATGTCTTGGTGACTTTTTCTTGGGATCTATCCTACATGGGGTCCATTGAACTTCTTGGATGGATAGCTTTTCTTCCTTCTTGATATGGGGGGAATTTTCTGTTAGCAATTCTTTGACAATTTTCTCAATTATTTTTTGTTTTTCCTCCTCTTGTTCTGGTATTCCAATCAGGAGTAGGTTGTTTCTTTTCATGTCATCTCTTAGAACTCTTAGATTCTCTCCATTTTTCTTAAATCTTTATTCTGATTTTTCTTCATACCATCTGGCATCAAGGGATTTGTCTTTTAGCTGGGCAATCTATTCTTCGACTAGTTCTAGTCTATTCTTTTGCCATTCTATTGTGTTATCTGTTGTTGTTGTTGTTGTTATGTGTCATCAAGTGGGACCTGACTTGGGTTTCCAAAGCGGTATCACTATGGAAGTAGATTGCCCAACCTTCCTTCTGAGGAGTGGTTGGTGTGTTTGAACCTCCAGACTTCTGGTTAGCAGTCAAGTGCCTTAGGTGCTACACTATCAGAGCTCCTATCTCTGTAATTTTAGTGTTCATCTTCTGGATTTCGAATTATTATTTTTGTACAAGTTATAATTGTATATTTATCTGTTATTTTGTTCTTGAATGTTTTTTTCTGAATTCTTCCATGGTACTGTCTGTCTTTTCATTGCTTCTGTTTATGGTTCCTTGAGTTCTTGGAGAGTCTTATATATATATATCTTCTGAATTCCTTCACAGTTAGTTCTATCATTTGTTCTTCTTCCATGATCAATAATTCTTTAGGCTGGGCTTTTATTTCTATTTTCTTGTCCTGTTCTTTTATTTATTTATTTATATTTGAGGTTGTCTATTATCTTCTAGACATTTTGAAGTTGTTGTCATTACTTGTTAGTTACGTATTGATTTATTTCACCCTGATTTTATGTTTTACTATGTCTGAAAGCAGGAGCTCTGGTAGCATAGTGGCTAAGTCACTTGCCTGCTAACCAGACGGCTGGCGGTTCAAACCCACCAGCCACTCCTCGGAAGGAAGGTTGGGCAATCCTACTTCTGTAGTGATACTGCCCCGGAAACCCAAGGAGGGGTCACTATGAGTCGGGGCCGACTCGACGGCACATAACAACAACAACAACAATGTCTGAAAGTGTGGAGCAGGTGTACTCCTTGGTTATTAACTCACCTGTACTTGGTCACTCTCCAGCACTCTCTATGTTGGTGGAATCACCGGTGAGCATGTGGGTGCAGGTCTCTGTTAATTGTGAAGAGGATTTGGAGTTGGGATGAGCAAGTATTGTCCATCATCTGTTGTTGATCCTCTGGCACAGGAGCTATTGGTGTTTCCTGTCTATTGGTGAGATTTTCAGTGTAATAGCTCAGGTTGCCTGGTGGAGGTATAATGTGTTCCTCCTATTGGATGAGGCAGGGGAGAAAAGGAAGAAAGAAAAAGGAAAAAAACAAAAACAAAAACAAAAGGCACTAGACTGAACCCTAGGATAGAATGGTAGAAGAAGTTTTCCACCTTTGGGGCAAGATAATCAGTCAGTGATGTAGGCATGGGGAGGGCAGCCTGGGTCCTTCTGAGACCTCTACTGATGATGATGCTCTGCTGTCAGTCAAAGACCCACAGTTCAAAACTGACAGATATTTCAGTGTATAGAGGGCCACCATTTTTTGCTTGGATAGAGAAGCCACAAAATCCCAGGACTCAGGTCCAAACTGTACCAAAAGGTGTCATCCAAGAGTTGGACCTGAGCCCACTGCTGTACACCTGTTCTACAGCTCTGCCTACTCAGAAGGAGTTTCTCCCTTCTGCATTCTGTGGCGGCCCAAGCTGGGGGGTAGGGGTGTTTTGATCTGATTCCCAGTACAATTTTTGTACTCACTCAGAGCCCCAGGTCACCTCAAAAAACCCAGTGTGGCTATTGTCTGATCCCAATGCCTGTGAGTTCTATGATTTATTTTTTCTTCTTCCTTCCTTCCTCCTTGAACTCTTTTGTATTTCTGACTCCTCTCTGTCTCAGTCTTTGTCTCCATCTCTGCTGGAAGGGTGGGTTGGTTTATTTTCCCCAGTTGTTTAATCTACTCTCTTTCTTCATGTTCACTGAATCTGATACTTTATCTTTTCCTTAGTTGCTCATAACTCCAGTATCATTATTTATATCTGCTTTACCTAGTTACTCAGAGTCTCAGTTGGAAGAGGGATTAAACATAAGGGTTATCTGTATCACATTTCTGTGGTGATACTGCCTTGTAAACTCAA
>NW_006921621.1:4760730-4776612 GCF_000298275.1 Orycteropus afer afer
ATATATAAACTTTTACAGACTATGCAATAATAATTTAAAAATATACAAACTCTTTGAAAATCTACACAACCAGTTACTTTCATAAACAAGTGAATTTCAAGCAAAAAGTAAATGAGATTGGGAGAGAAAGCTCTAGATTCAAGGAAATTTGAGATATACATTATCAAATTTCTATATATGGACTTATTTGAGTCCTAACTCAAACTAAAAGAACAAAATTTTACAGCAAGATAGAAAATTTGAGCATTGACTGGATATTTGAAAGAATTAGGTATTATTGATTTTAGTTATTGTAATATTATTTTGGTTATGTTGTTTTTAATTTTGAACATAGTTTTTATATTTTAGGTGTACATACTAAAGTAATTACAGATAAAGTTATATAATATCTTACACCTTATTTATAATAACATGGGGAGAAATTGGATGAAATAAGGTTTTCCATGAGTTAATAATATTTTAATCTGAACAAAAGGAAAATTTCTTTTTTAAAAAGAATTTTTATTGACATTCTGTCTAATTTTATATCAAGAAAGAAAAATTCAGCTTGGACTTCGAAAATAAAAACCTGCCTGGCCATTCATCTGGAAGGAATAATATACTCAGATAACATTAACTGAAAGCTAAAGAGAACCAATATTTCTTTTTCACAACAAACTTATGGAGTTGTTATTATTTATTATTACCTGAATTTTACAGAAGCTCTGGTGGTGTAGTGGTTAAGGCATTTGGATGGCAACCAGAAGATCAGTGTTTTAAACATACCAGCTGTTCCATGGGAGGAAGATGAGACAATTTATTTTGGTAAAGATTTACAGACTTGGAAGCCCAGTAGGGGTTTCTATGTGTCAGAATTGGCTTGATGGCAGTGTTTTTTTTTTTAATTTTATAGATAAGGAAATTCAAGCAGAGGGAGGTACACTGAGTTGCCCAAGGTTATATAGCTGATATGTGGTGAACCTAGTTCCAAATCAAAGCCTTCTGGATCAAGGGGCATGTGCCTGAGCACTGTTATATATATCACTGGGCTGAGATTTTCAGTGAGATATTTTTGGCCTACAATGACTGGTAAATTTTTCTTCACATGCACGTTTTCTTCACAAGTATGTTTATGGCTTGTTTTGAGGTGTAGGACAAGGAATCAGACAGTAGCAGTTGTGACGGTGATGTTAATGCCTTATGCTTCTAGGCTCCTACCATTTATGAATCGAACTTACTTGTTGTTGTTAGGTGCTGTCGGGTCAATTCCCTAGTGACCGTATGTGCAACAGAAAGAAGCACTGCCCTGTCCTGTGCCATCCTCACAATCCTTGCTGTGCTTGAGCCCATTGTTGCAGCCACTGTGTCAGTCCATCACATTGAGGGTCTTCCCCTTTTCCTCTGACCCGCCACTTTACCAAGCATATCCATCTCCAAGGACTGATCCCTTCTGACCACATGACCAATGTAAGTACATTGAAAAATGTGACAATTTAAAATGTAGGAATGATCACAGCTCTTCCCTGTGTGTACAAGAGTATGGAGTTTGGATATGATTCAAAACAAACAAACAAAACCTGTCCCCCACCCTAAAACAGTTGTCATATAGACTCACGGTGACACTGTACATATCAGAGCAGAACTGTGTTCCATAGGGTTTTCAGTGGTAGATTTTTCAGAAGTAGATTGCCAAGCCTTTCTTTCCAGATGCCTCTGGGTAAACTTAAACCTTAAACATTTCGGTTAGTAGCAGAGCTCTTAAAGCACTTGCACCACCCAGAGACATCTTGGACAAAATAGGAATGAGGAATCATGTTATTGTTCCCTTCGTTCATATACAAAATAGGGAACAAAAACCACTTCCTCGGGTGGTTGGGAAATGTTCTATGTTTCTAAGAAATGACAATAGACAAGATTTTTTTTCCACGGCATTGGCTATAGTTAAATTGGCAACTTCAAGCAAGATAACTAAATCGTAAGACTAAATATAAAAGTAAACAGCATAGTAAAAAAGCTTCCCTATGCTAATGTATTCAGATATTAGAATTAAATCGATTATATCTGTAAAGTAGAAAAGAAGGATACCTTTCAGGATACGAGACGGAGAGTTTAATAAGCTACCTTAAATCACTCAACCTACAACATATCTAAAATGTTAATTAAGCAACTTTTTTATCCTCACCTCTGCTCTGCTGGCTTTAGTAAAAGCCTGTCTGCCAGAGTAACTCTCTACAGGTACCTCCAATTCTGTTTGAAGTTGGTGATCTGGGCTTGGCTCATATCATTCACAGTAGATTTACCTGAAAGATCAATAAAAGCATGTTCAAAGCTAGATTGGCTTCATAGACCTTGGATTTTTATTAATTCATATAAACTTCCTAAAACTTTCAGTGCAGAGAAAAAAGAAGGCAACTTGAGAATATTCACATTGTAAGAAATTGAATTGGTATCATGGAGTTTCAGAATTGGTTTGGAGCCCATGAATCCCCTTACATGTCAGATTCATGGAAGCACCACACGCTAAGTCTTTCTCAAATCTTCTAGGCAGTTTTAGAATTATCAGTCACATCAAAAAGAGTTTGAAGAATGCCAGCTTCTGTCCTGGATGCTGTAAAATTTAGTAACATCTGAATCTTGCCCTTTGTGAGAAGATGGTACTGACCTCAATTAAATATGTGTATCTTGGTGATAATTGCATATTTTAATAATTCTATCTGAGTGAGGAGAGTACAGCAGAGAAGAGATTGAATCAGTTAGGAAGGTATATGGGTTCCACATGGAAATTAGAAGAATTGGTGCTATTGAACCTAGGAAATGAAGGGTAAGCTTGGGAACATTGCAGGAGGTTATCTAGTAATAAGAAAACGTGTGTGGTTTGGAGCTAAACAGAACCTTGCCTGGAGTGGTCCTGAGGAAAGTGCTAATCTCCTTGAATCTCTGTTTTTCTATGTGTTAATCAAAAATAAGAATAATTAACTGTGTGATATAAGGGAGCAAATTTCAATGAGAATTTATTTCTCATCTATAAAATTATGGATGTTGAAGAGCTATTTCTAAATAATCCCTTCAGTACTAGGATATTGTATTTTAAAAGGAAGGGTGGTAAGAGAAGAGATATTTGTGACATGTTCTGGTGTTTGGAGAGGCTTTTGAGGAAACAGTGGTTTTTCACAGTTTAATATCCAGCATGAGAACTCACAGCAAGTTAAGAAAAGCAGAGTATTCCTGCCATGGAGGGAACAATTGATGTGTAATTTGGCTAGTGATTATCACTTACCGGAAAAAATAACCTCAGACAAGGACAATTGTTATTATCTCTTTGTTGAAAGAAGTAATATTCCTCTTTTTCAACTTTAGATATTTTTTGAAATGATTGTATGGAAAGTTTGATTAAGAGCATAAAATTAGAACCTAGAAGCGAATCAACCAGCCAGAGAAGCTTTGATCCTTAAAATACTGGAATTATCTTTAATCAGAGAAGATTTAAATTGGCTAAATAGTGGGATTAAGGCAAAATTATCTTCATTTTGTCCACTAAAATGTTGATTTTTTTCTACTAATAGAAACAATTGTCTGAATAATATGCATTTTTATTTTTTGAAGCAAATGATATATTGCTTTCTAATTGGCCCAATTAAAAAAAATTCATCTTTTTAGCACAATTTTAATATAGGTATCCACAAGAGTGAAACATAAATGCTGATGTAAGATTTATTGCTTTCACCAATGTCTTAACTCTGGTGGTGTGGTGGTTAAGGCATTTGGGTGCTAACCAGAAGGACAGGGATTTGAACCCATAAGCTGCTCCACCAAAGAAAGATGAAGCACTCTGTTTCCAAAAAGATTTAGAGACTTAGGAGCCCATTGCGGATCACTATGAGTTGAATCTACTAAATGGCAGTGAGTTTGGTTTGGCTAGTTTATCTGGTAATTCATGTGAAGAAGATTTTATTAGAGCTATTTTCCCCCTGGGAGTTCTGGTTGCGTCGTGCCTAAGGCATTTGACTGCTAACCAGAAGGCTGGCGGTTCAAACCCACCAGCCACTCTTTGGAAGGAAGACTGGGCAATCTACTTCTGTAGTGATACCGCCTCAGAAACCCAAGGGGGGGGGTCACTATGAGTCGGGTCCAACTCGATGGCAAATAACAACAACAACAACTTTTTCCCCCTAGAGAAATCTGAGTGTAGATTCCACTCTTTACTCTATGGGAGTCCTGTCACAGATATACTGAGTATATTTTCAAAGTTCATCCACGTTGTAGCATGCATCAGGAGTTCTTTTCTCTTTATGGCTGAGTAATATTCCATTGATGTATGTGACACATTTTGATTACATATTCATCTGTTGATTTCCACATTCAGAGTATTATGAATAGTGCTGTAATGAAACTGGTGTACATGTGTCTGTTTGTGTCACTGATTTCAACTCTCTTGAGTATATACTTAGGAGTGAAATTCCTGGGTCATATGGTATTTCTATGTTTAACTTTCTGAGGAACCACCAAACTGTTTTCCACAGAGGCTGTACCATTTTGCATTCCCATCAGCCATGTATGAGGATTCCAATTTCTCCAAATCTTTGCAAAATTTGTTTTCTGCCTTTAATTCTTTATCTTACCATCCTAGTGGGGGTGAAGTTGTATGTCATTGTAATTTTGATTGTGATTCTTGCTTAGGGTGATTATTTAATTTAGAGATAAAGGAATGGTGTTGCAGAGAGGAAAACAGATAATATGATACAACGTAATTCATCCTTCTTTCTACTTGCTTAAGATTTATTTATTTAATTGTGATTGAGTGCAAATTTACAAAGCAGATTCAATTTACTCTCAACAGTTCATACACATTTGATTACAATCCCCAACCACAAAAACCTCTCCTCCCCTCTCCGCCCTGAGACTACCCATTCCCTGTGCCCTTTTTACCTATGCATTCCTGTCCATTTTTCTCTCTATGTGAATGCTGTCCCTCTGATATTTCATGGCTGGTTGATCTAAAGGGTGTATCTCCCTAAGGTAGGTGGGTATATCTCCCTGTGGTAGGTGTTCTGCTTGTAGGTCTTTCTACTGTTGGGCTGAGAGCCAATCTATGGAAGTGAGTCTGTTTCTAGGCCCGAGGGATAATCTGGAGCCGTAGTCTTGGAGGTTCCATCAGTCTCCATCTCATTTAGGATTTATTTTGCTCTTAATTTTTGCATTCTTGAGATGGGAGCTTAGATGAGGAATTTGAGACTTTTCTTCTTTTCTGTTGTACTCATTTAATGTTATAAATTTCCCTGTCAGTGATGCTTTGGCTGTGTCCCACACATTTTGTTATGTTGTATTTTCATTTCCATTCAGTTTAATTTATTCTTTGATTTCCTGTTATGTTTTCTCCTTGAACCATGGATTAATAAGAAGTATATTATTAATGTCTAAGTATTTGGAATTTTTCCTGTTATCTCATTATTGATTTCTAGTTTGATTCTACTGCAGGTAGAGAGCACATTCTGTTTTATTTCAATTGTTCTAATTAGAGAAAGTTTGTTATATGGCTTAGGATATGGTCTATACTGGTACATGTCTCCAGACATTTTCAAGCAATGTGCATTTTGCTGTTGTTGGGTGGAGTGTTCCCCACTGAAACTGCAACATGAGAAAACTCAGGGAGGATGAAAATTCTGGCTCCCTCTGAACTTGTCTGCCAACACCCTACTGAGAGCAAGGGTAGGAAGGATGCATAGGTACATCTTGTTAGCCTACAGAAAATCTACCTTCTCCACTTGAGCTTTGCTGGCACAGGTGGGGTTGGAGATACAGTTTTCTGTGGTGTTTAGATGCAGTAGAATAGTTAATGTCTATAAGTTTTCTGTCTTGCTAGGCTTGTCTTGTCCATTGGTTAGAGAGAATAGGCTTTTCTTGGGGCTTTGTCTGTGTCTTCTGGCATTTCTAAATTGTCAGCATCTTTAGCTTCAAGTTTGGGGTATATAAGGCAAAAAGAAAATAGAGAATTCACTACTTTGTCTTTTTTTTTGTCCTGAAGTTCCTAGCTAGTCTGCATTCTTTCAGAACTTTACGTGTGTTTCATATATAATGTTTAAGATTTTTGGTGTATTTAATGGGAGAAATGGAAAAAAAAGTACATGTCTGTTTTCTCTGAAGTGGATATATCTTTTTAAAGAAATACTCAATTTATTTAATTTGTCTTTTAAAAGAATAAATATATTTAATTCTGCTGTCTAGTTTGTAACTGATGATAGCTGTATTTGAATTTTCTATTATGTGTTTGATGTTTTGAAGTCATCTGGTAATCCTTTTTCTTTAACATTCTGATATCTACCTCTTCTTCATTCTGTCTATGTATTTGCTATTATTTGTTGCCTTATTTTAGTAATTTCCTTACTGCTCTTTATGCCAGTGGTATTGACCCTTCAAATGCACTGACCCATAGTGTTCTTAAAAATTAAATTCTGCTTATGTTATTTTTCTCTTGAAAACATTACTGCAAATGACAAAGACAATACCACTACAAATGCAAGAGATTCTTAGAAATGTATTTATATCTTTAATAATGTTTCATAAATAATTATATAGCTCTGGTGGCATAGTGCCTAAGGCACTTGACTGCTACCAGAAGGCTGGCGGTTCAAATCCACCAGCCACTCCTTGGAAGGAAGATGGGGCAATCTACTTCTGTAGTGATACTTCCTCGGAAACCCAAGGAGGGGTCACTATGAGTCAGATCTGACTTGACAGCACTTAACAACAACAACAGCAATTTTCTGTTTATATTTTTATCTTTGGTTCCTGAAAGATAATCCTTGAAATTCCTCAGCAATTGAGGTACTTTATTATTTAGAACATCCAGGCAACACTTGAAAATGTCAGAAAATGCAGAAGGACAAATATTGTATGAGCCCACTGTTGTAAAATGTCAAGGAAAGTTTATTCAGGGAAGGAAACTCACTTTGTTGGTTACTGGGGATGGGAGGCATGTAGAGGGAAAATCTCAGACTACTTGGGGGTCACATATTGATTTGGGTGAGGGCAGGAATGGTATGGAAAGAGTCTGTGACCAGCATGGTGACATTGGGGAAAGGAAAGACACCAAAATGTTCACAAAAGATATAGACAACAGAAGCAAACACTATTATAGCCACAACACTGCAGTATCAATAGCATCAAACACCAGGCTATGGATTAATGCACAGACAGGTGAGAAGAGCAGGTGGGGATAGGCAAACAAGAGTACACCCTAGAACAAGGATAGATCTGGCTGAAGATAATCTTACATATGCACTTGTGCTACAAAATTAGCCACAAAAATTACAGAAGCAACAGAAGACAGAGTGTAAGAAACTTCACAACCAACCATCTTGTGAGAGAGAATCACCAGGCCTGGGGGCTTGCGACCATAGTCCTAGGGGACATCATGCTCATTTGGCACACATAGTTCACAAAAATTTTGTTCTACAACCTACTTTGGTGAGTAGTGACTGGGGTCTTAAGAGCTTTTGATCAGCCATCTAAGATGCAACTATTGGTCTCCCTTCTGCTGGAGCAAGGAAGAGTGAAGAAAATCAGAGTCATCTGGAGACAATTAGTCCAAAGATAAGATGGACTATGAAGACCTCAGCCTCCATGACCCAAGACTAGAAGAATTAGATGGTGCCTGGGTACCAATGCCAATTGCTTAGAAAGGGACCAAACCTGGAGATCCTGGATAGAGTGGGAAGAAAAATGTAGAACAAAATTCAAAAACACAAAAATGACCAGAATTGCTGGTTGGATAGAGACTGGTGGAACCCTCTAGACTATGGCCCCAGGTTATCTTTCAAAACTAGAAATGGACTCACTTACATGGATTGGCTCTCAGCCCAACAGTAGAAAGATCCACGTACAGAACACCTACCCCAGGGCAATGCACCCACCTACTCTAGGGAGATGCACCCCTTTGGATCAAGCAGCCATGCAACACCAGAGGGATAGAGTTCACACAGAGGGAGGTCTGGACAGACTGGAATGCATGGATGAGAGGGGAACAGGGAGGGGGTCATCATTGAGAGGATAGTTTCTTACAGTTGGGATGGTAATAGGAGCCATGAATCCCGACGTGCATGAACTGTTGAATGTAAAACAAATTTCCTGTGTAAATTTGCACCCAAATAACAACAAAACAGAAAAAAAAAAGAAAGAAAGAAAGAAAGAAAATATGTAAATGAATGGGGACCACGAAGACTAAACCTAGTCAGCTGACTTCAAGAAGGGAAAGAGTCATAATCCAATCATGAATACTCGTTGATTAAATCAATCATGGCAGTGCGATGAGATCCTGATCATAACTAAGCCAATTAAATGCCCTGAACTTGGAAATAGTTGGAGCTTCCTACATTGAACATAACATTTGCTCTCTTGAGGGTGTATGTGCCTGGAGACAATGATAGCTTAGCATTGCAACCCTTCAAAGACCCTGCCCTGTGCATCTCTTCATTTATATCCTTTCTGGTTATAATAAGTGAGTAATTGTAAGTATAGATAAGGAAACCTAATGGTATAATGCTTAAACACTCAACTGGTAACTGAGAGATCAGTGGTTCGAATCTACCAACTGCTCCTCAGGAGCAAAGACCTGATGATCTGCTCTCATAAAGATTATAGCCTAGGAAACCCAAGGGGCAGTCCTACTCTATTTTGTAAGGTTGCTATGAATCAGAATTCATATGATTATAAATAACAACAACATAATTATATATACTCTGCATGAATCTTGTGAGCTCTTTTAAAGAATTAATGAATCCACAGGGACAACAGGAGTGAGCAGGTACTGGTATCTGCTTATTTGGCAGTCTGAAGACTAAGTCCTTTTAATCTGTGAGCCCTTCCCCAACTTTGGGTTATTGGGGATCAGAGAGAGGGTGCCACTTGGGCAGATGGTGATGTGGAAGAAGTGGGAAGGTGAGGACTAGATCTATATCCAGGTAGAAATTGGATTCATGCTGATCTTTATTACGCAGTTAGCAATAAAGATGGGATTTGTCTACTCTGCCCCTTATTTAGTAGTGTAATAATTCAAACTGGTATATTTATTTCTTAAGATTCAGGCTCTTGTTCACCTTCTCAATGGTTTTAGACTTTGTGAGATTAAGGGATGGTTTAAGGAATACCTACCACAAAGAGAAAAAGGAATATAGCTGCTGCTTTTAGTCTCTTGTTCTGCTAATTAACATCTTTCAGCTCATTATTGTCACATGAAATATGTCTGAATCTAAAATTCTTATAGACACAAAAGAAACATCAAAACTTATATTGTTTTTTCATTAGTCATTATGGAAATTCAAATCAAAACCACAAAGTGATACTACTTAATAGCCACTACCCACTGCCATTGAGTTGATTCCAACTCATAGCGACCCCCATTAGGTTTCCAAGGTTGTATATCTTTACAGAAGTAAATTGCCTCATCTTCTTCCCACAGAGCAGCTGGTGGATTTTTACTGCTGAGTTTCTGGTTAACAGTCAAATGCCTTACCCACTATGCCACCAGATCTCCTTTAAAAGCCACCAGGATTGCTATTATAAAAACTTAGAAAATAATAAGTGTTGGTGAGAATGTGAAGTAATTGGAACACTTGTAATTGGAAAACTGGTGGGGTTATAAAATGGTGCAGCCACTTATAACAGTTTGGTAGTTCCTAAAAAGACTAAACATAGAATTACCTTATGACCCAGCAATTCCGCTCCTAACTATATTGAAAAGAATTGAAAGCAGGAACTCAACAGGTACTTGTAGACCAATGTTCATTGCAGCATTATTCACAATAGCTGAAGAAGTGCTGGAAACAACCCAAGTAGGTAACAATAGATGAATGGATAAACAAAACTTGGGATATATGTACAATGGAGTATATTCAACTATAAAGAGAAATGAAGTTCTGAATATGTCACCACATGGATGAACCTTAAAACAATAGTAAATGAAATAAGTCCAACACAAGTGGACAAATGTATGATCCTACTAATATTAAATATCTAAACTAAGCAAATTCATCAAGAAAAAATTTCAGTGGTACCAGGGCCTATGGGAAAGAGGGAATGGTGAGTTAAAAAACAAACAAACAAAACTCATATTGTTTAAATAACTCTTTGCTTTGCTTGATGTGCAAGTCACTTCATTGATTAGTGCTATGGTGAAGGTGGTGCTAAGGTAAACCTGGTCAGGAGAGATTATAGTCACTACATAGTGACTATGGTAGCTATGGTAGCATAGTGGTTAAAGCACTTGACTGCTAACCAGAAGGCTGGCGGTTCAAACCCACCAGCCACTCCTCGGAAGGAAGGTTGGGCAATCCTACTTACGTAGTGATACTGCCTCGGAAACCCAAGGAGGGGTGGCTATGAGTCGGGGCCGACTCGACAGCACATAACAACAACAACAACAACACATAGTTCAGACTGGTGGATATTTGGAGTTTGGGATGACAAAATAGGAAACTCTTCAAAGAAACATTGATAACTACATCTCAGAGAAGTGGTTTATGTATGTGCCATCTTGTGTGTTTAGACAATAAATAGCTTTGACATTAAAAGGCAGGAAGTTCTGGGAGAAGAAGATCCAGGAGAGAGAACTGGACACAACCCCAGACTCTTCACGGTTAAGCAAGAAGGTAGTAGTACCATCACCAGGCTATGGAATGGATATAGAGCCCAATCAGCACTACTATTAGCCCTGATCTCATAAATTCCAATAACTGTGGGCTAAAAGACTCTTTCAAATGTGTGTGTGCTGAAGATTATAGGAAGACATAGACTTTTGTCTCTAGGTGGTCTCATCAACTGAGTATGGTATAAGAGGTTTGGCTTAACCAGCAGACAAAATGCTTCACATTCTAATGGCTATTTAATGAAATTATTAGCATTTTTTTCTTTAGGAGTGGGTAGGCAATATGACCACAACCCATCTGCCAGTTTTGTTGTTTTGCATGTTTCTGTGATGCTTGAAGCTATGTCACTGATATTTCAAATACTTGCAGGTTTACCCATGGTGGGAAATTTTCAGCAGAGCTTCCAGAGGAAGACAAACTAGAAGGAAAGCATGGTGGTCTACTTCTGAAAATTAGCCAATGAAAACTCTTAGCATCACAGCAGAATATTGTTCTACATAGTGCTAGAAAGTGAGCTTCCTAGGTTGAAAGACACTACAAAATAGCTGCAACATTAGACAGGAATACACCAATGATTATGAAGATGGCATAGGACAAGGCAGTGTTTTGTTCTGTTATACACAGTTTGCCACGAGGTGAAGTTGATTTGTTGGTTACTAACAAGGTCATAAGGAGCTCTGGTAACGTAGTGCGTACGACACTTGACTGCTGACGAGAAGGCTGGTGGTTCAAACCCACCAGCCACTCCTCGGAAAGAAGATGAGGCAATCTACTCCCATAGTGATACTGCCTCGGAAACCCAAGGAGGGGTCGCTATGGGTCGGGTCCGACTCCACAGCATGTAACAACAACAACAACAAGGTCATATGAGCTGGAAAGATACTTGATGATGATTAATATAAATGACCAGAGTTTCTTAAATTCTTTGATTTTTCTAGGCCTTCCCCCCCCCCCCCCATTTCCTGGAGGATGGTTTGGACTGAATTGCAAGAGGGTGAGGTATTCTTGGCCTTTTGGGAAACTCAGTGACATTTAAGTGACTGCTGAGATATAGCTTGTACCTAGTTCAACAAATTAATAGCAAATATTTATTGTAGGGACTTGGTCTCTGGAATTTTAATCAACTTTTAAACTAATGGACCATTAAAAAAATTACTGGGTTGAAGCTCTCTTCATAAATAGAGTTATGTTTTTCTCATCTAAAATTTTACTCAGATCCCTTCTGGATCTTAAGCATCATGGTTTTGTAGGAAAAACTTCTACCTGGTGAAGGTGGGGGGAGGATGCAGAAGGAGAAGAATCCCAATAAAAATCTAATTATAATAATTTTGTTCATATTTTTCTAAACTTCTCATTTTATGTAATGTGATAGCTAGGAATTTTCTAATTTTTTTTCTCCTTTTTAAAATTTTATTTTACTAAGATCACATTTATGTACCTTCAAGCAAAAATATTATTTGAGCCACATGACTGAGCTGACATTACATTTAGAAGTTGCTTTATTAGGCTGTATTTTAATTTTATTCCATTTGTCCTCATTAAACAACTGTTTACCCCCTCAGGCATGTTAGAGCTGACTTTCTGACGATATATTTGTTCCCAGGCTGTAAAAGTGAAAGCTTATTTGAATTTTTTGCCTAGGACTCTTGAAAACATATGCAAAAAATCAACTTGAGAAATTCCTAAATGTGTTGTCGGTATACTTGCTTTGGTAATATAATATTTACCTACCCAAGGTAACATATACCCTAAGTGATAATAGTAATATTGGAGGGAAATATTTTCTTTAATGAAAGGGATATTTATGTGTGTGTATGTATGTGTGTGTGTGTATAATTTAGATACCTACATACATATAATTTTGTATAAATAGTGTATAAATTTAAAGGGTATATATGCATATATTCTGGCTAGGAATACATGAGGAGCCCCAGTAATGGATGGTTAAGTGTTTGGCTGCTAACTGAAATGTTGGTGGTTCGAAATTACCCTATGGTTCAAGAGAAATACTTGGCAATCTATTCTTATAAATATTTACAAGAGGCCAATTAGTCAATTCTGACTCATAGTGACCCCATAAGACAGAGTAGAACTGCCCCATAGGATTTACAAGGCTGAAATTTTATGGTAGCCGACTGCCACATCTTTCTGCTAGGTGTGAACTGGCAATGTTTTGTTTAGCAGCTGAGCTCTTAACCACTGTGCCACCAGATCTCCTTACTGTAAAAGCCTAGAAAATGCTGTGGGGAAGTTCCATTATGAACCATGGGGTCACCATGAGTTGAATTGACTCCATGGTGCCTAAAAGCAGCAACACAAATTCATGAATCCTATGATTCTAAGCACCTCTGTGTGGTTTACATTCCATCCTTACCAACATCCACTCTTCTTTCCTCCCTCTCTTCCTTCCATTTCCTCTTACTTCACAGAACTTCAGTGGGTAAAGTGAAAGGGACAGGAAGAAGTGGGAATGAAGAAGGAGAGAGGATAAATCACTAGTTATGCTTACAACATTTTACTTGAAGTTCTTTGTTTTCTACCATACTGGAGTTGTATCAGTTCACTTCCCCATTCCATTCTTCTCTCGGAGGCACTGAGAGTAAATCCAGATATCTGGATCCTACTAGTGCTTTATGAGTCATTATAAAACTCTGATTGTATGAAAATCATTCAACTTCCTTGAACTTTTTACTACTTCAACTTTTTTTTTTTAAATTAATGTTGAGACAATTCTGACTCATAGTACAACAGAACAAAATACTGGCCTCTTCTGTGTTATCCTCACAATCCTTGCTATGTTTGAGCCCATTGTTGCAGCCACTATGTAACCATCTTTGAGGGTCTCCCCCTTTTCTCTGACTCTTCACTTTACCACTCATGATATCCTTGTCCAGGGACTGGTTCCTTCAGAGAACGTGACCAAAATAGGTGAGAGGAAGTCTTGTCATTCTCACTTCTACGGAGCATTCCTGCTGCACTTCTTGCAGGATAGATGTTTGTTCTTCTGACACTCCATCTGTATTCTTCACCAACACCACAATTCAAAAGCATCAAATCTTCTTTGGTCTTTCTTATTCATTGTCCACCTTTCACATGAATATGAGGTGACTGAAAATACCATGACTTAGGTTGGGCACACCTTAGTCTTCAAAGTGACATCTTTGCTCTTCAACACTTTAAAGAGGTCTTTTGCAGCAGACCTTTCCCAGTGCAATACGACATCTGATTTCTTGATTGCTGCTTCCATTGGTCTTGATTGTGGATCCAATTAAAATGAAATCGTTGACAACTTCAGTCTTTTCTTCATTTTATCATGTTGTTGCTTATTGGTTCAGTAGTGAGGATTTTTATTTTCTTTATGTTAAGATGTAATCCATACTGAAGATTGTAGACTTTGATCTTCTCAGTAAGTGCTGCAAGCCATGTTCACTTTCAGCAAGGTTGTGTGATCTGCATATTACAGGTTGTTAATGAGTCTTCCTCCACTGCTGATACTGTGCTCTTCCTTACTGTCCAGCTTCATGCATGATTTGCTTAGCCTGTGGATTGAGTATGGTAAAAAGATGCAACCCTTACACATGTCCTTCCTGATTTTAAACCATACAGTATTTCCTTGTTCTTTTCAAACTACTGCCTCTTGGTCTATGTACAATTTCCTCATGAGTATAATTAAGTGTTCTGGAATTCCCATTCTTTGCAATGTTATCCATAATTTGTTATGATTCACCAATCATCTGTAAGTTCATCATACTGTGGTAGCTTGTGTGTTGCTTGGAGGCTGGAGGTCACTGGTTTTTAAAATACCTGCAGGGTTTGCCAGGATGAACAGGTTTCAGCAGAGCTTCCAAAGTATGATAGACTGAGAAGGAAGGAACCATCCACTTCTGAAAAAATTGACCACTAGAAACCTTATGAATAGCAGTGAAACACTACCTGATAAATTACTGAAAAACTTCCAATTAATAGGCTTTTTTTTTTTTTTTTAAATCAGTTTTAGGTTTACTACTTTAAATTTAAATTAAAGGATTGAGCTGGTCCTTTGGGTAATTTTCTGAACTTAAATCTGTTTTGCTGTTTGCCAACAAGAGAATAAAACAACCATATGATTATGAATTTTATACCTTATAATTTGGCATATTGTTTGGTTTGTTGTTGTTGTTATGTGCCGTTGAGTCAGACCCGACCCATAGCGACCCCTCCTTGGGTTTCCAGGGCAGTATCATTTTTTTCTTTTAATTTAGAAAAAAAAAAAAAAGATTATGAATTGCATAGCAGTCAGCCTCAGGGACACAGGTAAGGGTGGTAGGAGAGGTTTCCAACAGGGATACAAACTTGTCTGTCGGTTTGTCCTGCCATTGTGATGTGTTGAGGTGAGTTTTGAAGCTGAGCCACTGCTATTTCAAACCCAATGGGATGTACATGGTGCACAGGTGTCAGGCCAGCTTATAGACTGAGACAGACTAGGAAGAAGGAAGAGGCTGTCCACTGCTCAAAGAATTGGCCAGGGAAAACCTTATGAATAGCAAATTTATTTTTTAAATTTAAGTCAGCTGCAAGGACCCAAGTAAGGGTGGTAGGAGAGGTTTCCAACAGGGAGAAAACTTGTTTGTTGCTTTGTCCTACTGTGGTGACGTATTGATGTGAGTTTTGGGGCTGAGCCACTGGTGTTTCAAACCCAGTGGGATGAACATGGTGCACAGGTATCAGGCCAGCTTATAGACTGAGAAAGACTAGGAAGAAGGAAGAGACCATCCACTTCTCAAAGAATTGGCCAGGGAAAACCTTATGAATAGCAAAGAAACACTGTCTGATACATTACCGTGCAATGTTATGAATAGTCCGGTTAGGTTAGAAGCTTCTCAAAATAGCACTGGGAAAGAGCTGCATCATCAGAGTAAACCTAGCCTTACTCATATGGATAAGGTAAAGCTTTCAAGACCTCCATTTGCTGATGTGGCACCACTCAAATTGAAGAGAAACAGCTGTAGACACCCATTAATCATAGGAATATGGAACGTAAGAAGTATGAATCTAGGAAAACTGAACGTTGTCTAAAATGAAATGGAATGCATAAAGATTGATATCCTTGGCATTAGTGAGCTGAAATGGACTGGTATTGGTCATTTTGAATCAGACAACCATATGATCTACTATGCTGGAAATGACAGTTTGAAGAGGAATGGCATGGCATTCATCATCACAAAGGATGTTTCAAGATCTGTCCTGAAGTACAATGCTGTCAGTGATAGGATAATATCCATAT
>NW_006921621.1:4778257-4779929 GCF_000298275.1 Orycteropus afer afer
GGAGGGTTGACGAAAGAGGGGAAGGCCTTCTACGAGATGGATTGACACAGTGGCTGCGATGATGGGCTCAAGTATAGCAGGGATCATGGAGCTGGTGCGGGATCGGGCAGTCTTTCATTCTGCTGTGCATTGGGTCACTATGAGTCAGAAACGACTTGACAGCACCTAACAACAACAACACAGCCATGTAACCTAGAACAGGAAATAATGGAAAGTATATTTTTTGAGTACCTACTTTATACTTGTTATGATTAACACAGATGTAAAAATCTAAGCATTTGTCTGTACTGAAGAATACAAAAAGTGAGTAACTACTTAGTTGTTCTTAAGTAGTTAAAATGTAGGCCTGGCCTGATGGTTAAGGATAGATTGGACTGAAGATAATCTTACATATGCACTTATTATATTAGCCATGTACATTACAGAAGCAACAGTAGACAGAGTTTGAGTAACTTCTCAGAGACAACCAAGCAGCTTGAGAAAGAGAATCACCAGGCCTGCAGGCTTGGGACTGTAGTCTTGGGGGACATCATGCTCAATTGGCAGAACAGAGTACATAATAATCTTGTTTTACAACCTACATCGGTGAACCACGACTGGGATCTTAAAAGCTTTTGAGTGGCCATCTAAGAAGCAACTATTGGTCTCTTCTTGTCTGAAGCAAAGACGAGTGAAGAAAAACAAAATCAACGCACCAGAAAACAATTAGTTCAAGGATCAGATGGACCATGAGTACTTCTGCCTTCACAACCCCAAGACCAGAAGAACTAGATGGTTTCCAGCCAGCAATGCCAACCACTCGGAAAGGGATTAAAATTGGAGAACCTGGATAGAGTGGGAGGAAAATTGTGGAACAAAATTCAAACAAAAATGACCAGAATTACTGGTCAGATAGAGACTGGTGGAACCCCCAAGACTCTGGCTCTGGGTTACCCTTTGGGCCTGGAAATGGGCTCACTTCCATGGTTTGGCTCTAAGCCCAACAGTAGAAAGACTTACATGCACATCACCTACTCTAGAGCAATACACCTGCCTCCTCTAGGGAGATGCACCCCTTATATCAATCAACCATTAGACACCAGAATGGCAGCATTCACAAAGAGGGAAAGCTGGACAGATAGGATTTATAGTTAAGAAGGGCACAGGGAAGGGGTAGTCATTGAGAGGGCAGAGGAGGAAGAACTTAAGCTTCCTTAGTTTTGATTTTCTAGAGAATCCAGCCTAAGACACCTGGATTGGGATGAAGAGTACTTTAATCAAGGTTTAGGATCTCTGTTGGTTTAACATCATAAAACTTTTTAAACCTCATCATAGCTGTTGGTGGGATAATTAATAATTGTGATATTATGGATTTCATGGACAAACTGGCTGATTTAATGGACAGAAAACTCCTCATGACTTTTGTTCCATTACTACTAGGTGATCTAGGGATAATCTTGAATATGTTTGAAGCTTGGATTGCTTATTTGTAAAAAGAGGAAGTTGCAGTCTGCATTTAAACATCAAAGCCAAAAGCAATCATTGGATTATTCTTTCAATTTACTATCATTACCTATAAATGGTAATGATAGTAAATAGTAAGCATAGGTACTGAAACAAGGCGGGCTTGTGCTTACTCACTGATCTGCACTGAACACGTTCCCTTGTTACCCTACCGAGAGGGACCAGGTCT
>NW_006921621.1:4783509-4796290 GCF_000298275.1 Orycteropus afer afer
GTCGACGAAAGAGGGGGAGGTCTTCAACGAGATGGATTGATACAGTGGCTGCGATGATGGGCTCGAGTATAGCAGGGATTGTGGGGCTGGTGCGGGATCAGGCAGTGTTTCGTTCTGCTGTGCATGGGGTCGCTATGAGTCGGAAACGACTCGACGGCACTTAACAACAACAACAACAACAACCTATAAATAATCTGGTTTATGCCTCTTCAATATAGAAGGGAGAGGATTTGATCCTCTAATAATTTACTGTAAATATTCTGCTATACTGCATATTTGGGACAGAAGGGAAGATAGTATATATATAAAAATGGCAATATGAAAGAACTTTTCTTCTCCTTTCACTTGTGGGGATGTGAAGGAGCTAAGATTATTACTGGTTCAGGGTTCAGTTCTGACTCTGACATAGAGATGTCATTTAACCTCAAAGCAGGAGCATCAGTATTTGCCCTGCCTGATTCATGATTATGTCTTTAAGGTTAAATTAACATATATTTCACATTTTTCCTTTTTACTAACACTGGACCACCAGATCATATGGAGACATACAATCTTCAGGTGGCTGTGATATATGAAACAAAACCTCTGATTGCTTGTGGATCTTTGAAAAGACTGACATTTATCATCACATAGTTATAATTTTCTCAAATTTCCCTGTATCTTTCTGGACATCCTACTTATCTGATTCCTCCCAACTTTAGATCCAAAGTCTTTTTTATTTTAAATAAGCAAAATATGCATAAAAAGATGATGACATTTAGTTCATTCTGGAGTATGAGAAAAAGAAGGCTGACTTTGCGTGGACTAATAAAATTTTGTGTTTTATTTTATTTATTTGCAAATGATAATGCAACTTTCCCAAAATGTAGCTTTCTCAATCTAAAAATTGATAGTTTAATGCCATCTTATTCCAGTCCTTGTTTTTGAACATTTCAGTGTTTGTTAAGCTGCTGTGTCTTGTCAGTAAATAATATTCACTCATGCTTCTTGCTCTTTCCTTTTAATGTTTTGAAAAATTTGACTCTGATGGAAAAATACTGATTAACTATTCCAAAACTATTTTGATCATATTCCAAGACCCAAGTGGTGCATGAATAAATTCTTTAAGTTTTATATTTAAAAAATAATTGGATCTTTCTAATCCTAGGTGTCCATATCCCATGTGTTAGCTGGCACAGAACTAAGTAAATAACCCTTTTTTGTATTTGCATTTTAATTTCCCCTTAACGGTTTTGCAATCTATGTTTTCATACAGAGAATATGTCTGCATTATAAATAGATGTCACTTGAGCTGTCATTTCAAAGATCTATGATAGGAATCTGAAAGTCTAGAGAAAATGTTTAAAGTGACGAATATAGTCAGAGTTTTTGAAACGCTTTTAAACTATGTTCCTTAAGATGAAAATATGTAGAGTCCGCTAATTGATGATCACAACTTCTGGCATGCTGTTTATTAATATGAATTACTTATATGTGTCAATTTAATTTAAAGTTTACAAGTATTTTTCAAACAAAATTCTTCATATTGCATAAAACTAGATTGTTAACACTTCTCACTGATTATATGCATACATAAATAATATTCCATAAACATTTTCCATCTATACATAGACAGCTCTTTCATATATATGCCAATCTTCTAATAAAAGTTATAAACACTTAAAAAGACACATTAGCTAAATGAAATAAGGCTGCACAGTTTATAATAAATGCTTGCATTAACCGTGCCCATGGTGAAGTATTTTTCTCTGAATTATATACAGAATTATATTATATTGTTCCTGCTCCTTGCTGAAGTACTTTTTACAATGGAAAGTATTTTAAACTAAAGACTTCCCATCTGACCCTGCCAAGGTGAATTTTTTCCTCACAGCCTTGACTTGCAGTCGATGTTGATGTGAGAGTTTGTCCTGGTTGTTTTGACAGTACGGTCATCCTAATCCAGGGATATGATCCCTCTGGTTTGTCAATTATCCTGCTAACCCTACAGCGAGAGCAACACTCAAGGCACTGAACTGTCATCCCATAACCAAGAAATAATGTCAGGATCCAGAGAGGTAGGAGTGAGTGGGGGTTGCTTTTGACAACAGATGTCAGAATATCACTCAGCATTTATTTTATTTATGGGAGCTTCTAACAAATTAATTACTGGGAATCATATAATGAAATATCATCCATTTCATTGGACATTCTCTTATGTATAAAGTTAAAAAGCAAAGATTTGATTGCTTATGTAAGCTTTGCTAACATAGGGTTCTGGAACATAATTCTGTATTGAAAATGCCTAGATCACTGAACTTAATTTGCTGGCTATTGATTTTTCTCACTTGCCTCATGTTTACTGTCAAGATCTTTAGGGGAAAAAAAAAAAAAAAATGACACACCTGGGGACTATGGTGTGCTCCTGGAAATAATTTTGAAGTTACTGGAGACCCATTTATAGAGATATTGGCATAAATATGAAGGTGAGTTTTTACTTTGTGAGTGACAAAGATACCTGTAATAAAACCAAGAATCTCAAAGACAAATTTGTTTTTGAAAAGTTCGTGAGCTTCAGCAGAGTTTAGGGAAGGAAATGAAGGGGCTTTTAAGTGGCAGTGTTATTTGTTTTAAAATGAGAAAATGATAACAGGTCATTAAGTCAGCAACTGTTTTTTACTGGGCTCAATGGGACTCTCCAGTGACATCAGCTAAAATCTACATAGGCTTTTATTCTGTTCTAGTTCATCATCTCTATGTTTTTATTTTCATCAAGTCAAATATTTGCTATATACAAAACCGAATAATAGCATATATTTAATAAATTCACAAGTCAGTAATTGCTAAATAAGTGCTTGCTGATTGATGTGTTTTAATTTTTTTTTTTAATTTTTTAAATTGTAATTTGGGTGAAAGTTCACAGAGCAAATTGGTTTTTCATTCAATAAATCATACATATGTTGTTTTATGACATTGATCTGAAACGTCACAAAGTAGCAGCACTCTTCCCACTTCCTCCCTGTGTTTACCATTTCAATTTGTCCTTCCTTCCTATCCCTTCCTACCTTCTGATATACCCCTGAGCAAATGCTGTCCTTTTGATCGCATGTGGTTGATTGTCCTAAGGAGTCTATACCTTCTAGGTGCTACAGTTCACCTTATAGGCATAGTGCCTAAAACATTTGACTGCTAACCAGAAGGCTGGTGGTTCAAACGCACCAGCCACTCCTTGGAAGAAAGATTGGGCAATCTACTTCTGTAGAGAATTACTGCCTCAGAACCCAAAGGGGGTTGCTATGAGTAGGAATTGACCTGGGGACAGTGAGGTTTTTTTTTTTTTATCCTTTGGCTGAAAGTTAAGCCACAGGTATAAGCTCAGTTCCAGGCCTGAAGGGAGGCTTAGGGCCATACTTTCAAAGGTTCCATGAGTCTCAATCAGATCCGTAAGCCTGGTTGTTTTTTAATGATTTTGAGTTTTGCTCCACATTTTTTCCCACTCTTTCCAGGACCTCCTATTGTGATCTCTTTCAGAGCGATCAGCAGTGGTAGTTGGGCACCATCTAGTTCTTCTGGTCTCAGGGTCCTCCCATGTGTTAACTCAGGAGAGTATTTAATGAGCCAAAATTTCGGCTCTGTAGAGTGCACAAAGTTTGAAATTTTACGCTTTTTGTGAAATTTTAATAAAATAATAATCACACTGGATCTTGGAACCCAATGAATGCAGAACATGATTTTTGTTTGTTTTGAGAAATTAGAAAACAATGTGTAAAATAATGTTAGTTGTTGTTATGTGCCGTTGAGTTGGACCTGACTCATAGTGACCTCTCTTTGGGTTTCCGAGGCAATATCACTACGGAAGTAGATTGCCCCATCCTCCTTCCAAGGTGTTGCTGGTAGGTTTGAACCTCCAGCCCTCTGGTTAGCAGTCCAGTGCCTTAGGCACTATGCTAACCTGAAATAAAAAAAGAAAAAGGTAATAAGACATTCATAGATAATTACTTTTAGAATATGTTTTATTTTCTTCTGTAATACACACACATGCACACACAGAGAGTGTATATATAGTTTTGTGCCCAACTTTTTTTTGTTTAATGAACACATTCCCATACCATAGTAAATTTTTTTGCAAACATAAGTGTAGTGATAATATAGCATTTTAATGTATGTACATACCATAACTTATTTAGTAGTACTCTAACAATAGATTTCTTATTTGTTAAATTTGAAGAAACATAAAATAACCCTTATTTCTAATTTACTTTAGAATTATTTCTAACTTTCAATTTAATATAGATTATTTCAAGTAAAATTTTAAGTTAATGGGAATAACTTTGATCATATGAAAGGATTTCAAATCTCATTTAAGTTAATGATTAGCATTGAAATTATCTTAACTCTTTTAATATTTTGCTCCTTGCTTTTTGTTCTTTTTTAGGCTATTGCAGATTTAGCAGGCATACAATTTTTACCCCAATAATATATAAACTTGTCCTGGCTGAAGACTAATGGTGGGGTGAAAAAAAATTTGTGTATTGGTCTAGGCATAGTTTGCCATGGCTAGTATCTTAACCAAAAAGTGAATGTATGGTGAGTTCAAATCCCATTAATTGTCATTACTCAGACATATTACTTAATTTCTGTGCTTTAACTTCACTTTATATAAAATGAAAGTACTATTAGTACCCACATATCAGGGATGTGGAAAGGATCAAATTATGTATTGTGCATGATCTACATAGTACATTCTGGCACATGCAGAGCCTCCAGTGAATGTCAGCTGTTTCTAGCACTTGAATACAGCCTTTAGCAAATAAAAATGTATTGGGAATATACAAGCTTTGCATTTCTTGAGAGAAAGCCAGGAATAGCAAGTATTGTCACTATGTATATAGCACCTAGTTAAACAAGCTTATAGAGCTAGCAACAGAAACTTGAAAACACACACAACTTAATAAAGTAGTAATTATTCTTGTTTGGTGGGAAAAACAAAGAGATACCATTGTAGTAAGTGCTTGTTTTTGGATTTTATGCTATGTGTGTTGTTTGCTATAAATGTAAAGGAACTATATTGGTATTTTGTGATGTATCCCAGAGATTCTCACTCTTTAATGTACATGTGAGTCATCTGTGGATCTTATTAAAGTCATCTTTGTATTTGGTACATGTAAGGTGGGGCCAGAGAGTTAGCATTTCTAACAAGTTCCCAAGTAATGCTGATGGTCTAAAGGCTACATTGAGATTAGCAAGGATTTAGACTACAGCATGAAGGAGGCCTGGTGACACAATTGTTAAACACTTACTTGGCTGCTAACTCAAAGTTTGGTGGTTCAAACACACCTAGCTGCTCTGCAGGAGAAGAGATCTGATGGTCTGTTCCCATAAAGATTACAAAACTAATAGATGGTGGAGCAAGATGACAAATGAAATAGACACTCTCATTTACTTCCCCAGCAACTATTCCCACTGAAAACAAACACAGACTGAGATCTCAGAACTCTAGATGGCAACTGAGGTGTTGGATAGTCAGGGGAGAGAGGAGGAGCAGGGATGGCAAAGAAGCTGGGGGAACTATTTGTTAATAGGTGGAACACTTGCTCATTACATCAATTTTCAGATGTAGCTGGGAAATAGCCCCAAAAGGGAGAAATAGAATATCTCTAAAGAACCTGTGGCCTGATTATTTAAGGAGGTGCAGATTTGTTCTGGGAATTCATGGTCATGCAGTTGAGAGGAAGTAAAGGTAGTGTGGTGCTATGAAAGAGTGTTATTGAATCTTACTGAGGCCTGAGGTGGACAATCACTAGGATGGAGAGGAATTGCAAGGACAGCACAGTAAGGAGAATATTTCTGAAGGATGAGCAATATTGGTAAATGAATGGCTAGTTCCCTGCCCACAGTGGGACACATTGAGAGAGTCTGTGCAGGGCACACACGAAGAAAAGACATAGAGTGCTCCCCACCTTCACCACAGGACAATTGAGCCCCATCACATATATCAGCTTCTGTGACCATTCTATTGAATGTAGAGATGAAGCATCCAGAACTCCTGAATCAGCACTGAAATAGACCTAAGGATAAGAATACCCTCCCTCAGAAGGAAGATGAGGCAATCTACTTCCTCAGTGATACTGCCTCAGAAACCCAAGGAGGGGTCACTATGAGTCGGGTCTGACTCGATGGCACATAACAACAGCAACAACAACTATGGTATGGGGTGGAATGGAGTTGCCCCATGGTGTTTCCAGGGCTGTGAGTCTTTGCAGAGGCAGGTTGCCACATCTTTATCTCATAGAGCGGCTGGTGGTGTGGGCATCTGGACGTTTGGCTACTGTGCCATCAGGGCACCCAATCAGAAAAATTGGTCACAAAAACCAGAATACAGAATTTCACAACAAAAAGAACCTCAAAACCCAAAAGATAAAATGGACCAAATTCAACAAAAATAGTAAAACACACAAAATCACAGAAGGAGAAGGACCAATCAAAAGCAAAACATGAAGAGGAACTCTCTCCTCTGGAGACCAGACTAATGCAAAGAACTGATAATTTTCAAACTATGGTGCTAACTATGTTTAAAGAAGGCAAAAGCATACAGAAGACAAACTAGCAGAGATCAGGAAACAAATGAAGGAACAAAATGAGAGACTCAACAAGGAAATTGAAAACATAAAAAAAAAAAGATACCTATCAAAACTGAAGAATAAAGCAATGAAATTAGCAAAAGCAAGAAAAATACTCAAAAATTGAGTCAAACAGGGAGAAGACAGAGAAGATAGAATAAATGATGTAGAAGAGAAATAACTGAATTTACCTAGTCTCATGAGAAACAAACAAACAAAAAAAGAACAAAGAAAAGCAAACACACTCAAATGAGAATATGGGATTTAATTAACACATCTAACGTTAGAATCATTGGAATCCCAGAATACTATGACAATGAGAAAGGCATAGAAACAATTTTTCCTGGAGATAAGCACAGAGAATTTCTAAGGCATGAACAGAGAACTAAACCTGTGAGTACAGGAAGCTACACAATTCCCAATTAGAAGAAACACACACAAAAAATCAATTCCACAACACATCCTAATAAAATTCTTGAAAATCAAAAACAAGGGAAGAATTCAGAAAGCAATGAGAGAAAAAAGCAATATAACATACTGAGGGTCTTTCATAAGAATCAGTGTGGATTTATCCTCAGAAAATCTAGAGGCTGGAAGACAATAGAGTGACATATTTAAGATGCTGAAAGTAAATAATTACTAACCAAGAATTCTTTACCCAGCAAAAGTTGTCACTCAAAAACACTGGGAAAATCAAGGTATTCCCAAACAAACAGAAACTCTGGGAATTTATCACTACCAGACTAGCTTTGGAAATATTATCCATGGGAGTACTCCAAATGGAAAGACAGGTGCATTAAATAAATACTAATATTTATACCCTGGGAAAATAAATGAAAAAATATGAAAGAGAGAGATATCCAAAAAAGCCAACAACATGGACAATCATGAAGGCCAAGTATGTGATATTTTCAGGAAACAAACTGAATAATTAAATCCTGCAAACAATACACCTAGTTTGCAAGAAATAAGTATAAAGTATACATATTGAATATAGATTGTATATTGATATTAATGGGAGACATCAAAACAAATGGAGGAGGAGAGAACTTTTAAGGAACAGATTTATTATATTAAGGTTGTATGTTAACTGTTGTTCATATGTTAAATGTTCTTGCAATTATAATTTGTGTAATGTAATATATGCAGTAACCACTAAGAGATCACAAAGAAAAAAGCATTCAGAAGAAAGAAGTTAGCAAAAAGACTTATCACGAGATAGCAACCAAATACAAGCTTAAACAGAAAAATCAGAATTAAAAAAATACAGAAGATATAAAAAGAAAAAGCAAAATGAGTGACCACTTCATTTTCAGCAATCACCTTAAATGTAAATGGTCTAAACACTCCAGCAAAAGTCAGAGTGGCAGAATAGATTTAAAAACAAACAAACAAACAAACCATTCTTTTGCTGTCTACAGGAAACACACTTTGACATAAGGACAGAAACAATCTGAAAATAAAAGGATGGAGAAAAATATTCCATGTAACAAGTAACCAAAAACAAACAAACAAACAAACAAACAAAGAAACCGAGATGGCCACACTGACATCAGATAAAATAGACTTTAAGTCAAAATCTATTACAAAGATAAAGAGGAAAGTTATATAATGATAAAAAGGTCAATCCACCAAGATGGCATAACCATATAAAGATATACACATCTAATATCAATGCTTCAAAGTACATGAAACAAATACTGATTAATATGACAAGAGAAATTATCCACAATAATAGGGGACATCAATGCACCACTGTCAATCGTAGACGATATCTAAAAAGAAGATCACTTAGGACATTGAGAACTTAAATAAAAGCTAATTGGACCTTACAGATATGTATATATATTAATGTTAGGTGCCGTCGAGTTGTCTCTGACTCTTAGCAACCCTATGCACAGCAGAACAAAACACTGCTCAGTCCTGTGCCAGCCTGATGATCCTTGCTAAACCTGAGCCCATTTTTGCAGCCACTGTGTCAATCCACCTCATTAAGGGCCTTCCCCTTTATCGTTGACCCTCCACTTTACCAAGCATGATATCCTTCTCCAGGGAATGGCCCCTCCTGACAACATGACCAAAGTAGGTGAGACGACATCTGACTATTCTCATTTCCAAGGAGCACTCTGGCTGGACTTCTTCCAGGGCGAATTCATTGCTCCATTTAGCAGACTATGGTACTGTTAGCATTTTTCTCCAACACCACAACTCAAAAGTGTCAACTTTTTTTCTGTCTTCCTTATTCACTGTCCAGCTCTCATATGCATAAGAGGCAACTGAAAATACCATGGCTAGGGTTAGGCCCACCTTAGTCTTCAGGAAGACATCTTTGCTCTTCATCACTTGAAAGAGATTTGCCCAATCCAGTATGTGGTCTGCTGTCTTGACTGCTGCTTCCGTTGGTGTTGATTGTAGAACCAAATAATATGAAATCCTTGACAACTTCAATCTTTTCTCCATCCACCAGAAGCTGTTTATTGGACCAGTTGTCAGGACTTTTGTTTTCTTTATATTGAGGTGTAATCTATACTGTAGACTGTAGTCTTTAATTTTCATCAGTAAGTGCTCCATGTCATCCTCACTTTCAGCAAGCAAAGTTGTGTCGTCTGCATATTACAGGTTGTTAATGAGACTTCCTCCAATCTAGATGTCACATTCTTCTTCACATAATCCAGCTTCTTGGATTATTTGCTCAGCATACAAGTTGAATAAGTATGGTGAAAGGATACAACTGACACACTCCCTTCTTAATTTTGGACCATGCAGTATCCCCTTGTTTTGTCTGAAAAACAGCCTCCTGATCTATGTACAGGCTCCTCATGAATACAATTAATTGAATTCCCATTTATCTCAATTTTATCCATAATTTTTTTATGATACCCACAATCAAGTGCTTTTGCATAGTAAATAAAACATAAGTAAACATCTTTCTGGTATTCTTTGCTTTCAGCTAAGATCCATCTGACATCAGCATGATATTTTTTGTTCCACATCCTCTTCTGAATCCAGCTTGCCTTTCTGAATGCTCTCTGTCAATATACTGCCACAACCATTTTTGAATTGTCTTCAGTAAGATTTTACTTGCATGTAATATTAATGACATTGTTTGATAATTTCCACATTCTGTGGGATCACCTTTCTTTAGAATGGGTACAAATATGGATCTCTTCCAGTCAGTTGGTCAGGTAGCTGTCTTCCATATCTCTTGGCATAACTGAGTGAGTTCTTCCAAAGGGGCATTTGTTTGTTGAAACATCTCAATGGCTAGTCTGTCAATTCCTGGAGCCTTGTTCTTTGCCATTCCTTCAGTGCAGCTTCGACTTCTTCCTTCAGTATCATCGGTTCTTGATCATATGTCACCTCCTGAAATGGATGAACATCCATCAATTCTTTTGGGTACAGTGACAGTGATTCTGTATATTCCTTCCATCTTCTTTTGATGCTTCCTGCATCATTCAATATTTTGCTCATAGACTCTTTCAATATTGCAACTCAAGGCTTAAATGTTTTTGTCAGCTCTTTCAGCCTGAGGAATGCCAAGGGTGCTCTTCCCTTTTGGTTTTCTAACTCCAGGTCTTTGCACATTTCATTATAGTAATTGACTTTGTCTGCTTGAATTGCTCTTTGAAATCTTCTGTTCAGCTCTTTTATCCTGTTATTTCTTCCATTTGCTTTAGCTACTTGTCACTCAAGGGCAAGTTTCAGAGTCTCTTCTGACATCCATTTTGGTCTTTGGAGGTCCTCTCTTTTTAATGACTTCTTGCTTTCTTCATGGATGGTGTTCTTGATATCTTCCCATAATTCCTCTGTTTTCTGTCATTGGTGTTCAAAGCATCAAATCTATTCTTTAAATTGTCTCTAAATTCAGGAGGGATATTATGAAGATCATATTTTAACTCACATGGACTTGTTTTAATTGTCTTCAACTTCAACTTAAACGTGCATGTGAGCAGTTGATGGTCTGTTCCATTGCTCCTAGTCTTGTTGTGGCTAAAGATATTGAACTTCGCCATTGTCTCTTGCCACAGATGTAGTCAATCTGATTCCTGTGTATCCCATCTGGTGAAGTCCATGTATATAGTAATCATTTATGTTTTTGAAAAAGGTATTTGCAATGAATAAGTAGTTGTTCTTGCAACGTTTTATCACATGATCTCCAGTATTATTTCTTCTATCTCCAAGGCCGTATTTTCCAACTACTGATAACTCTACTTTGTTTCCAGCTTTTGTATTCCAGTCACCAGTGATAATCAACACATCTTGATTGCATGTTTGGTCAATTTCAGATTGCAGAAGTTGATAGAAATCTTCAATTTCATCATCTTTGGCTTTGGTGGTTGGTGTGTGAATTTAAATAATAGTAGTATTAACTGGTCTTCCTTGTAAACTTATGGATATTATCCTATCACAGACAACATTGTACTTCAGGACAGATCTTGAAACACTCTTTGTGATGATGAATGCCACGTCATTCCTCTTCAATTTGTCATTCCTGGCATAGTAGATCATATGGTTGTCTGATTCAAATGGCCAAAACCAGTTCATTTCAGCTCACTAATCCCTAGGATATTGATCTTTATACATTCCATTTAATTTTTGACAACTTCCAATTTTCCTAGATTCATACTGTGTACATTCCATGTTCCGATTATTACTGGATGCTTTCATCTGTTTCTACTCATTGGAAGTCATATCACATCAGCTAATGGAGGTCCTGAAAGCTTTATGCTATCCATATTGTTAAGGTCTTCTCTACTCTGAGGAGTCAGTTCTTCCCCAGTCAAATTTTGAGTGCCTTCTGACCTGATGGGCTGTTCTTCAAGCACTATATTAGACAATGTTTCAGGGCTATTCATCAAGTTTTCCAGCAATATATCAGACCGTGTTTCACTGCTATTCATAAGGTTTTCACTGGACATTTATTTGAGAAATTGATTACTTCTTCCTACTTCTGAGTCTGTCTCAGCTTGGAAGCTGCACTGAAACTTGCTCACAATGGGTAACCCTGATGGTATTTTGCAATATGGTAGCATAGCCTCTGGCTGCATAGCAACACATAAGTCACCACAGGATGACAAACTGACACACAAGTTCATTTCTCTTAGTTGTTACTAACCCTTCTGCACCTGCCTACCTCAGGCCCTGGCCTTAAAATAGAGCCACCCCAAGTTAAAAGCAGCCTCCAAGCCCAAGCCCCAGGCTCACTACCTCAGGTCTGGACTTAATAAAGAGCCACAGCCAAGTGAAAAGCAGCCTCCAAGCCCATATATATGTATATGAGCTCTGGTAGTGTAGTGCCTAAGGCACTTGACTGTTAACCAGAAGGCTTGTGGTTCAAACCCACCAGCCACTCCTCAGAAGGAAGATGGGGCAATCTACTTCCGTAGTGATACTTCCTCGGAAACCCAAGGAGGGGTCACTATGAGTCTAGTCCGACTCGATGGCAAATAACAACAACAACAGCACTCTGGGGCAAGGACCACGGGCAGGTTTAGGGAAGGAAAGTGAGACTCAAATACCAGACACACACACTTGCCAGATTATGAGGATATCAGGTTCTTGATTTAACCTGTTCAAATTATAACTTGGTAGACAAAAATGATGTTTTTCTACATTCTTAGCCACTGAAAGTATTTGGCAAGAGGAAAACTCTTGCTTCTCAGCTCCCTCTACTGGCTTTTCAGAAAACCATTTGTTCCCAGACCCTGGGTTTTGAATACATAGAGGGCCATCTTCCTGACAAACATGAGCTGATGGGAAAGATAGGTCCGTGTCAAATTGGAGAAATCAAGCATTCACTTCCCAAAGAACCCAGTGTTCCAAAAGATGAAAATGGGATGAGGCCCTCCCTATGGCATGTCCAAATTAAAATGCAATTACTCAGCCCACCCCACAAAGAAGACAGGTATGACCCAGGCATATTTCAGCAAAAATAATCCTGCTGAATCTTCTATTTAAGGGCCACAGGTCCAGAAATTCTGCTGATGCTTAAAGTAATTCCATTTGCTACATTTTAAACTTACAGGGTATCTCTTTTGCAAGCTTCCTTGGGAGAAAATAAAGTTGTTGTTGTTAATTGCCGTCGAGTCAGACCCAACTCATAGCGACCCCTCCTTGGGTTTCTGAGGCAGTATCACTATGGAAGTAGATTGCCCAACCTTCCTTCTGAGGAGTGGCTGGTG
>NW_006921621.1:4796390-4813701 GCF_000298275.1 Orycteropus afer afer
TATATATATATATCCACCCAGCATCAGAACAAAATACATTGCTCTCCAGTGCACATGATCGTTTTCCAGAATAGACCATATGCTAGGACACAAAACAAGTCTCAATAAATTTAGGAAGATTGAAATTATACAAAGCTTCTCTGACCATAAAAGTATGCAGCTAGGAATCAACAACAGGAAAAAAAAAAAAAAGCATGGAAAATAAATAATACACTGCTGAAAATTTACAGGGTACAGAAGAAATAAAAATGGAAATAAAAACATTCCTAGAATCAAGCAAAAATGAAAGTACAACATATCAAAACCGTTGGAACACAGCAAAATTAGTACCTAGAGGGAAATTCATAGCAATAAATATCTACATTTTAAAAGAAGAAAGATCCAACATTATTAACTTAAACTGACAACTTAAACAAATAGAATGAAAGAGTTAAAGAATCCAAAAGCTACTAGAAAAAGAAAATAATAAAGATTAGGGCAGAATGACAACCACTTGTCTGTCAGTTGTACTGTGGTGGCTTGTGTGTTGCTATGAGACTGGAAGTTATGCCACTGGTATTTCAAATACCAGCACGGTCACCCATGGTGGACAGATTTCAGTAGAGCTTTCAGAATAAGACAGACTAGGAGGAAGGATGGGAACACCACTTCTGAAAATGTGGCCAGTGAAAACCTTATGAATTATAATGCAATGTGTAAAAATCTGGCATAAGAAAACCGCAAGGGAAGAAAACACTCAGCATTTCTCAAGCTGAGAGAACTGAGGAAAAAATTCAAGCTTTGAGTGGCAATACTGAAGGATAATGTGGGCATAATATTGAATGATACATGAAATATCTAAAGAAGTTGGAAAGAATACAGAGAATCACTGTACCAAAAGAATTGGTCAATGTTCAACTCTTTCAGGTGGTAGCATATGATCAATAATCAGTAGTATTGAAGGAAGAAGTCCAAGCTGCACTGAAGGAACTGTCAAAAACTAAAACCAAACCCAAACCAAACCCACTGCCATCCAGTCTATTCTGATTCAGTGATCCCCACTGGGCTTCCAAGGTGGTAAATCTTTATGGAGGTAGATTGATCAGTCTTCCTTCCATGGAATGGCTGGTGGATTTGAAAAACCAACATTCTAGACAGCAGTCAAGTGCCTTAGGCACTGCACCACCAGAGGTCTTTGATGAAAAACAAGGCTCCAGGAACTGAGGATTTACCCATTGAGATGTTTGAACAAATGGATGCAACACTGGAGGAGCTTACTAGTTTATGCCAAGAAATTTGGAAGACAGCAAGTAAAATTTTGCTGAAGACAATTCAAAATGGTTCAGCAGTATATTGACAGGGAACTTTCAGAATTTCAAGCTGGATTCAGAAGAGGATGTGGAATGAGGGATATCATTTCTGATATCAGACAGATGTTAGCTGAAAGAGAAGAATACCAGAAAGAGGCTTATTGTTGTTGTTAGGTGTTGTCTAGTTAGCTCCAACTCATAGTGACCCTATGTAAAACAACAAAATACTGCCTGTTCATGTGCCATTCTCATGATCCTTGCTATACTTGAGCCCATCTTTATAGTCACTGTGTTAATCCATCTCATTGAAGGTCTTCCTCTTTTATGCTGACCTTCCACTTTATCAAGTATGATATCCTTCAGCAGGGAGGTGTCCCTTCTGACAACATGACCAAAGTAGGTGAGATGAAGTCTGGTTGTTCTCTCTTCCAAGGAGGTTTCCAGCTGCGCTTGTTCCAGGACAGATTTTCTTGTAATTCTGGCACTCCATGGTATTTTCAGTATTCTTTGCCAACACCACAATTCAAAAGCACCAACTCTTTTTCGGTCTTCCTTATTCATTGTCCAGCTTTCATATTCATATGAGACAATGGAAAATATCATGGTTTGGGTTAGGCACATCTTAGTCTTCAAAGTGACATCTTTTTTCTTCAACACTTATATTCCGGTTACCTAGTGCCACTCTGCCAACAAAATATTCCACAAATGGGATGGGCTTAAAAACAGGAGTTTATTCTTACAATTTGGAGTCTTTAAGTCCAAGTTCAAAGTACCAGGCTCTAGGGGCTAGGTGAAAGCCCCTCAACCAAGGGTCCAGCTCTGCTTCCTGCTCCCAGCCCACTGGAGCTAGAGGTGTTTCTTCACTCAGACAGCTGCTGGCTGCTGAGGCTGAGATGCCCCAAGGTTGAAAAGTAAAAAGGCACAGTCCTGATGTTACCAAACCACACGGCAGGCCATTAGCTTAAGTCCATTATAAGTCCCAAGGTCGGCAGAGCATAGCAGGCTGCTGAGCAATGACACAGCTACAAGCAGGGTCCAAGCTTGCCATAGGCTAGAGACCATTCCCAAAGCTTCTCCTTATATATAGGAAGCAGACCACATCCCAAAGGCAGCTACTCAGCTGCTTGTGGTAGATCCCACCATGGAGTTGATTGCCAGTCTCATCATGGGGAATAACTACCACCAACTGCCCAGCCACTCAACCAGGCTCAGCCAAGTTGAGATACAAATATAACTACCAAAACTTAAAAGAGGTTTTTTGTAGCAGTTGCCCAATGCAATATGACATCTGATTTCCTGACTGCTTCTTCCATGAGTGTTGATTTTGGATCTAAATAATATGAAATATTTGACAACAATCTTTTCTCCATTTACCATGATATTGCTTATTGGTCCCATTATGAGGATTTTTGTTTATGTTGAAGTGTAATCCATACTGAAGACTGTATTGTTTAGTCTTCATTAGTAAGTGCTTTAGGTAACCTTAATTTTCAGCAAGCAAGGTTGTGTCATCTACATGTTGCAGATTTTTAATGAGTCTTCCCTCCAATCTTGATATATATCTTCATATAGTCCAGTTTCTCAGATTATTTGTTCAGCATACTGACTGAATAAACATGGTGAAAGGATTTAACCCTGATGCACACCCTTCCTGATTTTAAACCATGCTGTATACCCTTGCTCTGTTCAAATGATAGCCTCTTGGCCAATGTATAGTTTCCTCATGAGCACAATCAAGTGTTCTGGAATTTCCATTCTTCTCAATGTTATCCATAATTTATTATGATATACATAGTTGAATGTTTTTGCATAGTCAATAAAACACAAGTAAACATTTTTCTGGTATTCTTTGCTTTCAGCCAAGATCCATTTGACATCAGCAATGATATCCTTTGTTTCACGTCCTCTTCTGAATGTAGCTTGCATTTCTGGATGTTCCCTGTCAAAGTTTTGCTGCAAGTATTTTTGAATTATATTCAGCAAAATCACCTTTCTTTGGAATGGGTAAAAATATGGATCTCTTCCAGGCTGGCTAGGTAGCTGTCTTCCAAATTACTTGGCATAGACAAGTAAGTGCCTGTAGTGCAGCATCCATTTGTTGAAACATCTCAATGGGTATTCTATCAATTTCTGGAGCTCTTTTTTTCTTTGCCAATTCCTTCAGTACACCTTTGACTTCTTCCTTCAATACCATTAATTTTTGATTGTATACCATCTTCTGAAATAGTTGAACATGGACAAATCCTTTCTTATACAGTGACCCTATATTCTTTCCATCTTCTTTTGATGTTTCCTGATTTTGCACATAGAATACTTCAATATTGCCACTCAAGACTTGACTTTTTCCTTCAGTTCTTTCAACTTGAGAAATGCTGAGTGTTTTCTTCCCTCTTGGTTTTCTAACTCCAGATCTTTTCACATTTCATTAGAACAATTGACTTTTGTCTTCTTAGGAGCACTGGTGGCTTAGTGCCTAAGGCATTTGACTGCTAACCAGAAGGCTGACAGTTCAAACCCACCAACCACTCCTCAGAAGGAAGATTGGGCAATCTACTTCCATAGTTATATCGCCTCAGAAACCCAAGGAGGGGTCGCTATGAGTTGGATCAGACTCAACGCCAGTGAGTTTTATCTTCTTGACCTGCGTGTTGAAATCTTCTGTTCAGCTCTTTTGTCTTATTTCTTCCATTTGCTTTGACTACTCTCCATTTACAAGCAAATTTCAGTTTCTTCTGACATACATTTTGGTCTTTTCTTCCTTTCCTGTCTTTTTAATGACCTTTTTTTTTCTTCAAACAAATGGTATTGTTATCATCTCATAACTCATCTGGTTTTCAGTCATTGGTGTTCAATGCATCAAGTATTTTCTTCAGATAGTCTCCATATTGAGGTGGGATATAATCAAGGACTTATTCTGGCTCTTGTGGACTTGTTTTAACTTTCTTCAGCTTCAACTTGAATTTGCATATGAGTGACTGATAGTCTGTTCTGCAGTTAGCTCCTTGCCTTGTTTTGGCTGAAGCTATGGAACTTCTCCATTGCTTGTTTTCACTGATATAGTCAATCTGAATTCTGAGGATTCCATCTGGTGAAGTCCATGTGTATAACCACTGTTTATGCTGTTGGAAAAAAGTGTATGCAGTGAATAAGTCAATGGTCTTGCAAAATTCTATCATGTGATCTAGAGCATCATTTCTATCACCAAAGCTGTGATTTCCAACTAATAATGATTGTTCTTTTTTTGAACTCAATCACCAATAAAGATGAATACAAGTTGATAGCATGATTGGTCAATTTCATAGTGTAGAAGTTGGGAAACATCTTCAATTTCTTCATCTTTGGCTTTAGTTGTTGGTGCATAAATTTGAATAATGGTAGTATTAACTGGTATTTTTTGTAGGTGTATGGATATTATCCTATTACTGACAGCATTGTGCTTCAGGATAAATCTTGAAACATTCTTTGTGACAACAAATGAGACACATGCTTCTTCAATTTGTCATTTCTGGAAGAGTAGATCATATGATTGTCTAGTTCAAAATGGCCTATATCAGTTCATTTCAGCTCACTAATGTCTAGGATATTGATCTTTATGTGTTCCATTTTATTTTTGACAACGTAGAATTTTCCTACATTCATGCTTTGTATATTCCACATTCTGTTTAATAATAGATGTTTGTAGCTCTTTCTCCACATTTTGAGTCATTCTCCATCAGCAAATGAAGGCCCTGGAATCTTTACTCCATCCATATTATTAAGGTCGACTCTACTTTGAGGAAGCAGGTCTTCCCTGGTAGTCTGTTGAGTGTCTTCTGACTTGAGGGGCTCATATTCCTACAAAATATCAGATAGTGTTTCAGGGCTATTCATAAAACTTTCTAGCAATATATCAGTGTTTCACTGATATTCATAAGGTTTTCTTTTGTCAATTTTTTGAGAAGTAGATGGCCCCTTCCTTCTTCCCAGTCTGTCTTAATCTGGAAGGTCCACTGAAACTTGTCCACCATGGGTACCCTGCTGGTATTTTAAATACCAGTCACGTAGCCTCCAGCCTTATAGCAACATGCCAACCACCACAGTATGACAAACTGACTGATGAGTGGTGAGAAAGATGTTTACTGTGTTATATGGGCTTTGCAAAGGCATTTGACTATGTGGATCATAACAAATTATGGATAACATTGTGAAGAATGGAAATTCCTGTTCTTGAATTTAATTTAATTTAATCTTAATTGTGCTCCTGAAGAGTTTGTATATGAACAAGAAGGTTATTTGAACAGAACAAGTAACTACTACGTGGTTTAAATTCAGGAAGGGTGTGCATTAGTCTTGTGTCCTTTCTCCATATTATCCAATCTGTATGCTGAGTAAATAATCTAAGAAACTGGATTATATAAAGAAGAACGCAGTATCAGGATTAGAGGAAAACTCTTTAATAACCTTCAATATGCAGATAACACAACCTTGCTTGCTGAAACTGAAGATGACTTGAAGCACTTGCTGATGAAAATCAAAGATTATAGTCTTAAGTATGCATTACACCTCTATGTACAGAAAACGAACATCCTCACAACAGCCACAATATGAAATATCACAATAAGTGGAGAAAGGATTGAAGTTATCAGGAATTTCCTTTTATTTGGATCCACAATCAACACCCATGGAAGCAATAGTCAAGAAATCAGATGCCATATTGCGCTAGACAACTCTGCTGCACTTTAAAGTGTTGAAGAGCAAAGATGTCATTTTGAAGAGTAACTTCTACCCAATCGAGGCCATGGTATTTCCATTGCCTCATATGCATGTGAAAGCTGGACGATGAATAAGGAAGACAGAAGAAGAGTTGATGACTTTGAATCGTGGTGTTGGTGAAGAATGATGAAAATGCCATGTATTGCCAGAAGAATCAACAAATCTGTCCTGAAAGAAGTCCAGCCAGATGCTTCTTAGAAATGAGGATAGAGACACTTCATCTCATTTATTTCTGATATGTTAACAGGAAGGACCAGTTCCTGGAGAAGGGCATCATGTCTAGTCAAGTGAAAGGCAGTTCTGAAAGAGAAGAAAACGCTCAATGAGATGGATTGATACAGTGGCTGCAATAATGCTTTCACACATAGCAGTAATTGTAGGATGGCTTTCATCCGGCTAGCGTTTTGTTCTGTTGTGCATGGGGTTACTATGAGTCAGAATCAACTCAACAGTACCAGACAACAACATCAATAACATCCCTATGGACATAAATATAAAATTTTTCAACAAAATTCCAGTCAACTATCATCAATAACATCAATAAACATATATACGCCAGCATGAAGTGGGATTCATACCAGAATTAAAAGGCTGGTTCAACACTAGAAAATTAATCAGTATAATCTGCTATGTAAATAAAACAGAAAAGAACCATATACCATATCAACTGATGCAGGAAAAACCTTCAATAAAATTCAACACCAATTCCTGATAAAAACTCTCAGCATAAGAGCAATAAAAGGAAAATTTCTGAACACAATTAGGAGCATCTATGTAAAACCTAGAGCCAATATTATAATCACTGGAGAAAGGCTGAGAGCCTTCCCTGTGGTAAAGAAACAAGACAAGAGTGCCCTTTATCACTACTCTTGTTCAATTATTGTACTGGAAGTCCTAGCCAGAACAATAAGACAAGAAAGAGAAATGAATGGTATCCAAATTGGAAAGGAGGAAATGAAACTATCTCTATTTGCAAATGACATGATCCTATACTTAGAAGACCCTAAAGATTCCATAAGAAAACTGTGAGAATTAATAGAAGAATTTAGCAACTTTGTAGGGTACAAAATCAGATGTACAAAGGACTAAGAGTACTCTAAAAAAAATCAAGAAAATCATACCATTTACAATAGCCCCAAATAGATAAAATACCTACAAATTAACTTAACCAGGGCCATAAAAGGCTTTTACAATGAACATAATAAAACACTACTATAAAAGACTAAAAGAGATAAAAAATGGAAAGATATCCTGTGCTCATGGATTAGAAGACTTAATAGAGTGAATATGTCAATTCTACCTAAAACAATTTACAGGTACAATGCAATTGTGATATAAATCGCAACAACATTCTTTACTGAAATGGAAAAACTAATGATCAATTTTATAAGGAAAGGAAAGAAATCCAGGAAAACCAAAACAGTATTGAATAAAAAGAATGAAGCTGGAAGCCTCACACTCCCTGACATGAAAACATACTATAAACCTCCTGCAATCAAAATAGTCTGTTATTGGTTCAATGACAGACACATTGACCAGTAGAATAGAGTTCAGAAGTCAAAATTAAACCCAGTGATCTATGGACAACTGATTTTTAACAAGGGGTCAATATCCATTCAGTGAGACAAAAATAGTATCTTTAATAAATGATACTGGCAAAACTATATATCCATCTGCAGAGAAAAGAAACAGGACCCATACCTCACACCAAACACAAAAACTAACTTGAAATGTATCTAAGACATAAATGTAAAACCTAAAACAAAATTCCTGGAAGACAATATAGGGAGAAAGCTATGGAATCTAATCTTTTATAAATATAGAATAAAAAAACATTACAAAAAATTCATCAATACAAGAAGACCAAATAGATAAATTAGACTTCATGAAAATGAAAATTAAAAACTTATGCCCATCAAGTCTTTATTGAAAGAGTAAATAGATAACCTACAGATTGGGAAACAATCTTCAGAAATGACTTATCTGATAAGGGTATAATGTCTAAAATCTATAGAAAACTGCAGTAACAAAAGACAAAATCCCAATCACAAAATGGGCAAATGACATGAATTTAACCTGCAACCAAAAGATTATCTAAGCAGACAAACACACGTGAAAAAATGCTCATGATCTTTAGCCTTTGTTGTTGTTGTTATGTGCCATTGAGTCAACCCCAACTCATACTTTAGCCATTAGAGGGATACAAATCAATCTACAATGAGATATTATCTTAACCTGGCTAAATGGCACTGATTAAAAAAAAAAAAAGATGAAAAATATTGGTGAGGATGTGGGGAGATTGGAACCCTTATCCACTGCTGATGGAACTGTAAAATGGCAAAACCACTATAGAGAATTGTATGGTGTTTTCTCACAAAATAGAAATAGAACTACCCTATGATCCAGCAATCCCAATCCTGGTTATATACCCTACAGACCTAAAAATAACGACACGAATAGACATATGCACACCTATGTTCATTGCTTTTTTTATTCACAATAGCAAATAAATGGAAACAACCGAAATACCCATCAACAAATGAGTGGATAAGACAATTATGGTACATAATACAATGGAATACTACACAAGCATAAAGAACAATGATGCATCCATGAGTGAAACATATTGTAACATGAATGGACTTAGAGGGCATAATACTAAGTCAAGTATATTGTTGTTGTTGTTGTTATGTGCCTTCGAGTTGGACCCAACACATAGAGATCTCTCTTTGGGTTTCCAAGGCAGTATCACTACAGAAGTAGATCGCCCAACCTTTCTTCCAAGGAGTGGCTGGTGGGTTTGAACCCCCAGCTTTCTGGTTATCAGTCAAGTGCCTTAGGCACTATGCTACCAGAGCTCCCAAGTCAAGTATATAAGGACAAATATTTTATGATGTCTCTTTAATAAGAAGACAAAATAAAAATATAGAGAGACCAATGTTCATTAGGAGCTCTGGTAGCATAGTGCCTAAGGCACTCGATTGCTAACCAGAAGGCTGGCGGTTCAAACCCACCAGCCACCCCTCGGAAGGAAGATGGGGCAATCTACTTGTGTAGTGATACTGCCTCGGAAACCCAAGAAGGGGTCGCTATGAGTCGGGTCCGACTCGAGGGCACATAACAACAACAATGTTCTTTAGTCTTTACCAGGGAGAGGAATAGGGATGCATTAGACTATAGACTAGTTACTTTGGTGATGGAAAAATTGGCATGAAATTTGGATGCAGTGAGGAAAACACAACCAAAGTAAAAACAAACGTTTGAGCACATCTGGATGGGTTTAGGAATCTTGGTGTACAGGTGGATATAGATGTGTACATAGCTAAGAACAGAATAAAATATCTATGGGCATAATGGGCATGTGTAAATACAAATATGTGAAGGCAGGCACATTCATTAGACACAAAAGTATGGATACTCTCCAGATATAATCAAATACTTCATAAAATTGATTTCTGAGTTTCAAAGCTTAGGACCATAGTCTCATGTGACAACTCAATCAACTGGCATAAGCTAGTTTACAAAAATTCTCATCATATCCTAATGTAGTGAATAGCACCCATGGTCTTAAAGCTTGCAAGTGGCCATCTAAGATGTAACTACTGGTCTCTACTCACCAGGAGGAAAACAGTAAGAGGATAACCAATAGCTCAGAGAAGAAACAAGTCTAAATGAGGCCTGACTTCATCTATGACCAGAAGAACTAGATGGTGCTTGACTACCAACACTAATTTTTCTTACCAGGGTCACCATAGATGATCTCAGAATGAAAGAAAAATGTGGAGCAGATTTCAGTCTTGAAAAAAAAAACCAGACAAACTAGAACAGTAGAAAACAGAGGACTCCCTGAAATTGTTGCCCTCAGACATTCTTTAAATCTAGAACTGAACCTGTATCCTGAGGTTACCTTTTAGCAAAATAGTAGAGTGGTACACCAAAAATAAAGGATATTGCTTGTAGAATAAGTGCACTACTTAAAAACAATCTGTGTGAGACTAAAAGGTCAGCAATTATTCAACAGCAAGGATAAGAAGATAAGGGACAGAGAAATAGAATACTGGAAATGGAACAAACAGAAAACAATTAAGGAGAATGTTGACACATTATGATAAATGTCACAAATGTCACTGAATAATTTGTGCAGATATTGTCAGATGAGAACCTAACTTGCTGTGTACACTTTCATCAAAACATCAATATATTTTTTTTCAAGGGAAGATTGTACCCTAGAAAACCCCATGAGACAGTTCTACCCTGTCACATTGGGCTACAGCTATGAGTCGAAATAACTCAATGACATCTAACAAAAACATGAAGCTATTAGAGTTTAATAATGAGTTTATTTTTATTTTATTTACACTGTCAATCACTTTGCACTGGCATTTAGAGTATTTGCATATCATGAATTTTAGTCTCCTCCATGTTCTTCAAAGTGGAAACTCATCCAATTTATACAAATATAGTATCTTCAAACATCCCAGTGGAGGAGGAAGGTAGAATAAAAAACTCTCCATTCATTGATCTTTGGCTGTCTCTGCAAATATGGCATGAATATTTGGTGCCAATTGTGGGGTGGCAATTGTTTTCACCTCTGGCTGCTTCTTGATGGCACCACAGAATTATTTGTGCTTTCTCTTTCAACTGACCTCCACCAAGGCATAGTAGCAGGAATCCAGTGTCATCACTATTGTTTTACTAATGACCTTAAAAAAAGGACACATCAACAAAATCCTCACTCTGACTGTGATTTTTTTTGCTGGTGCGCCATATCTATTTATCAAAATCTGGGTGTTCAGCAGTGTCTAGGGTTTTATAAAGAACTGGGCAAGTTTGCCAAATATTCTTAGACCATTCATGTTACTCAAAGACTTGCAAAAATTTATGTGCACTTAAAAATAATATGAGAGTTTATGATGGATATATTCCTATACTCCAGGGTTATTCTTTTACACTTTTTTTTTTTTTTTCCCAGTAAGGCTAATTTCAGGGGGGACATAGAAAAGTGATTATAAGTGAAAGGACAAGAGAAGAAACTTAGGGAGGGAGTATGATGAGGACATGACTTAAGCAAAAATACCATGTTTCTAATTCGTGCTCTGCTACTCACATCCTTTATAACTCTTTTATCTTTCTGGGCTTCCTAAATTTTCTCATTTGCAGAATGAAAGAGTGAGACTGATTTATATAGGTCTCTCCAAGGTCTGGCATTCTATGATTTTATAATTGAATTATTATTTTCCACTGAGAATTTTATACTAATTCAGAGGTGGCCAGTTGACTATTTTGTATGGCAGAGTTTTCCCCAGCCCTGGCTCCTATGGTAGTTCCCAACTGTGACCAGAGCTGTCAATCATTTTGATTATTTCCATTGCTTTGCAGAGTCAGATCCCTATCCTAGAGATGGAGTTTCATTTGAAATACAGTTGAGTACACATGGTGCTGAAAAATGTGTTACCCCACATGCAATGGGGCAAGTCTCTAAAAGAATTTACCCCCTAAATTTAGGGTATCAATTGAGGCAATGTAAACCACCAGAACAGCTACTTGACAATGTGTCACTCAGCTTCAGCAAAACTATAGAGGAACAGCACAATGAATTAATGA
The DNA here is from genome assembly GCF_000298275.1 of Orycteropus afer afer. NCBI lineage: Eukaryota > Metazoa > Chordata > Mammalia > Tubulidentata > Orycteropodidae > Orycteropus > Orycteropus afer. The sequence goes on from NW_006921621.1 coordinate 4,808,036, forward strand.
ATAGCAACAAATCCCCATGACAACATGTTAGTTCATTAAAATTTTATCAGCATTCTTCCTAAGGAAAGTGTGCCTTCTGTTCTATGTTGAGTTTCTTCAACATTGTTTTACAGACAATTCACAGCACTCTGGTACTTCAAAATTAGTTCCTGTGGAGAGTGAGATACACATAGACTCTATATTGTGTCACACATGGGTCTCCTGGGTGTCATGATGAAATATTGCCTGCATTTTTGTGTATCCTATGGCTTAAACATTAACAAGCATTTCCCTACTGCCTTTTTTGAGATGGGGTTAATTAGATGAATATCCATCCTTGTGTTAATTTTTTAGCAAATACATTAATGCATTTCATAAATATCTTTCTAATATTCAACATAAAAGGCATCAAATGGGGGGAAAACTGAAGTATATTTTCGCTTTCTGTCACAGTGGCAGATTCCCTATGGCTTTGAAAAACAGAAAGTAACACACAAACCTTGACATTTCCCTTGGATTCTTTTCCTTTCCTTGAAAATTATTTTACGTGTAACCCAGATGTCAATGGTCTGGGTGTTTCTAAATCTTCCAGGATTATAGGGATGCACTTCCTTTTTATAATTAAAAAAATCTCATAACCCCATCCCACAAACAATAGTAAAATTCACATAATTCCCCCTATCTTCAAGAATTTTTTAGAGGTTGTTTTTTTTTTTTTTTTTTTCCTTGTTTCTGCGAGGAGCTCTGATTCTACTGAACTCCTCATCTCACTTATGTCTTCTTTTTATAAAAGAACCTAAATGGCCCTAACTATGGAAGCCCGATCTTTGTACTTTGGTCATTTGAGATGTCACAAAGTGGGTATTGAAGTGATTTAGCCAACTCTTTTTCAGTCCCACAAATTGAGGATTATAATCTTGCCCCAGATCAGAGACTATTCATACATACATCTAAACATCATGAGATCTTGTGTTTTCCTTTTGTTTAGCACAGATATCAAAGGGATAATTTTCAACATAGCATGCAGACCTTTAAATAGCTCAACAATGGTCCCATACTATGATCTTATTAATGACTATAATCTTTATAAAGTGAAATTTGGCCTTGTGTATCAAACACAATAAAATAGCATATATCCCCTAATCTGAAATTTTTATTTTTTAGGATTTATGCTAAAAAGTAATTAGACATTTGTACCAAAATATGCACGAGAACACTCGTGACAACACTGTTAATAAAAACAAGACAACACATGGAGTTCATCTAAATATCTGATAGGAAAGGTTGAGTTTGTTACATCATAGAATGAAAAAGTTGTCAATCATTAAAAATAATAGGGTAATTCTGGGTTTACTGACTTAACGAGTTAATTATACTATACTGATAAGTTTTTTTTTAAAAAAAGGCAAACTAGAGGAAAGTATATATGATTGTATTTTTGCCCCAAGGTGTCAGTATGCATGGAGATACTTATGATGGATACTATCCATAAAAAATACAGCAGAAAGTTAACAGTTATCACTACTTATCATTAGGTTGTGAGTTTTAAGGTGACTTGATTTCTTTTTCTCCGTGCTTATTTATATTTTCTAAATTGTTTACAATGCCCATATGATATTTAAGTAATTTCTTAAAAAAAGGGAAAAAACATTTTAAGTCATAGTTTTTATACAAACTAATTTCAAAAATCACTTTATAAGATAATTAAATACATAAAAGTAAAATAATTTGCATTATTTTTAGCAGGATTTCTTCACAGCTTCGCTACAGACATTTTAGGCCAAATGACACTTGGTTGTGGGGGGTTGTCCTGTGCATTGTAGGTTTCACAGCATGCCTGCCCTCAATACACCTGATGCCAGTACCACCCTCAATCGTCATGGCTAAAGCGTGTTTCGACATTGCCAAAAGTACCCTGGGGTGAAATCATTCCCAGCAGAGAACCACTGATTTATAGGTACTTTCTGGCTTAACTGATTGATATTTATACCATTATCCTTAATTCTTATATAAAACATTTATCTGCTTCCACATGTTTATCTTTTTGTAATAGTTCCTCCATTTTTAAAGAGAAGTTATATTTCCTTCCCTTCAGAGAAAGCTCTAGAGATCTAATTGACAAGGTGTGGATGGCTTAAATCACAGGATAGAAAAGGATTATTTGTTAATGTAGCCACATGATTAATTGCTGAAATCAAAGCTATCAAGTGAGGACATATGCCCTCCAAACTCATGGGTTCTAGATCCCTTAGCAGCAACAAGAAAGTATTTAATCATGTTCTTCCATAAGTTTCACATTTTATAAATACTTAGTGTAATTATAGATTTTTTTAATTTTCATTAATTAGGTTGGATCTGGAAAATATACTACTATTATCATCAGAAGACATAATTTAGCATTCTGAGCCTACCACTTACCAGTTAATATGGCCCTGGATAACTTATTTAACCTCTTTAAGCTGAAGTTTGTCATCAAAAAGTAAAGGTAATGATAACAGCCATCCTTAATTACATGTATATAATAAATAGTGAATGCAATCATGGCTTGAAAGTGCTGTGTAAACTGCCAAGGCCTCTGCACCCACTGGGAATTCATTTCTTGTGGAGGTTATCAGTGCTGAGGTTGCTATGGCAACTTTCTGGCTTGTAAATTTCCAAAAACAATGCCTATTGTATACATGCTGTCTATTTACACCTAGAAACTAAACATCGATAATTAAAGACTTTAATTTGATTTTTTAAATTTGCATTTTCTAAGTGTTTCTGTTTCCCTATCAGTGTCTCAGTATTCATTGTAGAGATTAAATAAATCTTAGATGCTGCTATCTATGGAAAATAAAACTAAAGAAGACAAAAGGAAGAGAAAGTAAAATAAAGATGAATTCTTAAAAAAAAATAAATAAAAAGAACATCACAGAAATCAGGGAACACATGTTTGAGCTTATTTCAAGAATTACCAGTGTGAAATTTCTTCTGATAGATGTTTTCTCCACTTTATTCAACCCTGTTAAAATGAATCAACCAATGGGGCTTCTGCCATATCCCCCAGGAGCCTCTGTTACATTGTAATATAACTAAACATTAGAATATCTTTTCTGATTAGCTGTCTCACAGCTTCTCTCCAAAACATCCCCTGTGGATTTCAGAAAATTATTGCACACTAGCATCTGAACAAGAATGGAAGGTATGCCAAATCCCTTGCTTGGTAACTACTATGCCTGCTAAGTTCAAGACTGTACATTGACAGTTTTAAGAAAGCAATAAGAAAATGGATTAAAAACACCTGTCAGCCAATCCCAATCCCTGCACCCTGATTTAACTTTCATTTGTTCTTACTTTTCAGCTTTTCAAAGTTAAGATTTGAGGTCAAACTTCTCAGACACGATACTCAAAGAGAAAGTGATGATAAGTACTCGAGTAAAATGTGTTTGTGTGGGTTGTATGTATTAAACAATCTCTGGAAAAGGAATAAGTGGTATGGATAGTCCCAACATGAAGACGTATGCAAGCTAGTATTAATTTGCTGTCCAATGTGCAATGATGATGCTCTAACTCCTATAATGTTGTTGTTGTTGTTATTATGTGCTGTTGAGTCGGACCTGACTCATAGTAACCCCTCCTTGGGTTTCTGAGGCAGTATCACTATGGAAGTAGATTGCCCCATCTTCCTTCCGAGGAGTGGCTGGTGGGTTTGAACCTCCAGCCTTCTGGTTAGCAGTCAAATGCCTTAGGCACTACGCTACCAGAGCTCCCAACTCCTATAATAGGCTGCAAAAATGTTTTCAAATTATTTTTCAAGGGCTGGAATGGATAAAGGAAGTCTAATGGCACTGTCATTAAAACATTGACCTGCTAACCAAAGATTGGTGGTTCAAACTCACCAGCCACTCTATGGGAGAAAAATGAGACAGTTTGCTTCTATAAACATTTACAACCTTTGAAATTCTATAGTGTAGTTCTACTTTGTTTTGCAGGGTCACTGTGAGTTGAAAGACCAATGGGTGGCAGTGGATTTGTTTTTCTTAACTGGTAATGTATTTGGGATTTGTTTTGGTTACCTTTCGTGTTGCTCTTACAGACATATACCATGAATGGGATGGCTTAAACAAACAGGAGTTTATGCTCTTACAGGTTTGCAGGCTAGAAGTTTGAGTTCAAAGTGCCAGGCTCTAGGGGCTGGGTGAAACCCCTGGACCTTGTGCTTCAGCTCTGCCTCTTGCTCCCAGCCCACTGAAACTGGAGGCTTTCTTCACTCAGGAAGCTGCTGGCTGCTGAGGCTGACAAATCCAGTTTTGACAAATAAAAAGGCACAATCCCGGTATTTCCAAATCACACAGCAGGCCACTGATTAAAGTACATTTTAACTGCTAACCAGAAGGACGGTGGTTCAAACCCATCAACCATTCCTCAGAAGGAAGGCTGAGCAATCTACTTTCCTAGAGATACTGCCTTGGAAACCCAAGCAGAGGTCACTCATAGTGAGTTTTTTTTTTTTTTTTTAAAGTCCCAAGATCAATAGACAATATGGCAGGCTGCTGAACAATGACTTGGCCACATACAGGATTCAAGCATGCCCAAAGGTGTAGACCTTTCTCAATACTTCTCCTTATGTACTGGAAGCAGACCATATCCCTAAGGCAGCTACTCAGCTGCTCCAGTAGATTCTACCATGGAACTGATGACCAGTCTCACCATGGGGAATAACTACATCCAGCTGACCAAACTCAAAACCAGGCCTAACCAAACTGACATGTAACCTTAACTACCGAAGGATTAATACTATTATTTTTGTTGTTTAGTCTTATTCAATCTTCTTGTGGGTAGTGTAATACATTTAAGAAATGACTGCTAGAGTAGATTTAGATCAAGGAAAAGCACCCCAAAAGTTAATGGCCATGAACATATAGATGTGTGGACCTAGAAGAGAGTTAGTGTTATTTTAGTTATTAATACCAAACCAAACTCACTGCTGTCGAGTCAGATCTGACTCATAGTGACCCCTCCTTGGGCTTCCGAGGCAGTATCACTATGGATGTAGATTGCCCAACCTTCCTTCCAAGGAGTGGCTGGTGGGTTTGAACCGCCAGCCTTCTGGTTAGTAGTCAAATGCCTTAGGCATTATGCAATGAGAGCTCCTAGTGCTATTAATGGAGATGAGGGAAATGTGATGAGAAAACTAAATTTGCCTGGGGGAGATGATTGGATCAGTTTTGGATATACATGATACTGACAGAATATGCATATGTGTTCAGCAATTAGTTGGAACTGACAAAACCATATTCAGAAAAGAGGTACATGGGAAAATAAATGTAAATTTGGCTACTTACATTAACACTGGAAGTTATAAAAGTGAGTGAGATGACAAAGGTCAATGAGCAAGCACATAAAATTGCCAATTTATCACAGTTGTCTTTCTTTGTTTTGAATTGACCGTCTCTCACACTGGACCTTAAGCTCTGTGGAAGCAGTCTTGCCAACAGTCTTTTATACCATTGTTTCCCAGCACCTATAATGTCAATGCAAAAAAAAAAAAAAGAAAATATGTGCATCAGGATTACATCCCTCTACCGTACTTATTCAGTCTGTACACTGAACAAATAATCAGAATCTGGACTATATGAAGAATGTGGCATCAGGATTGGAGGAAGACTTATTGACAACCTGCGATATGCATATAATATAATATT